>NW_027152409.1:0-80000 GCF_040937935.1 Hyperolius riggenbachi | reverse complement strand
GGCTTCGAAATCCACTTTTGGCCTTCGAATCTTGGTTTTAGGGTTAGGGTTAGGGTTTAGGGTTAGAAGACAGGGTTTAGGGTTAGAAGTTAGGGTTAGAATTGAGGCTTTTAGGGTTAGAAATCAGGGTTTCGGCTTCGCAATTAGGGTTAGAAAGAAAAAAAATATTTCTGTTTGGCCTTTTTTTTCCCCCAACAAACCTTCTGCTCGAAAAAAAATAACTTGTTTTTTTTTTTTTTTTTTTTTTTTAGCCAAGAAACCAATTCTTCTTCTTCTTCTTCTTCTTCTTCTTCTTCTTCTTCTTCTTCTTGTGGTCAAAACTCAGGTCGGAGGCTTAGAATTGAAGTTGAACAGTCCGAATGGAGGGTTTAGGCTTCGAAATCCACTTTTGGCCTTCGAATCTTGGTTTTAGGGTTAGGGTTAGGGTTTAGGGTTAGAAGACAGGGTTTAGGGTTAGAAGTTAGGGTTAGAATTGAGGGTTTTAGGGTTAGAAATCAGGGTTTCGGCTTCGCAATTAGGGTTAGAAAGAAAAAAAATATTTCTGTTTGGCCTTTTTTTTCCCCCAACAAACCTTCTGCTCGAAAAAAAATAACTTTTTTTTTTTTTTTTTTTTTTTTTTTTAGCCAAGAAACCAATTCTTCTTCTTCTTCTTCTTCTTCTTCTTCTTCTTCTTCTTCTTGTGGTCAAAACTCAGGTCGGAGGCTTAGAATTGAAGTTGAACAGTCCGAATGGAGGGTTTAGGCTTCGAAATCCACTTTTGGCCTTCGAATCTTGGTTTTAGGGTTAGGGTTAGGGTTTAGGGTTAGAAGACAGGGTTTAGGGTTAGAAGTTAGGGTTAGAATTGAGGCTTTTAGGGTTAGAAATCAGGGTTTCGGCTTCGCAATTAGGGTTAGAAAGAAAAAAAATATTTCTGTTTGGCCTTTTTTTCCCCCAACAAACCTTCTGCTCGAAAAAAAATAACTTGTTTTTTTTTTTTTTTTTTTTTTTTAGCCAAGAAACCAATTCTTCTTCTTCTTCTTCTTCTTCTTCTTCTTCTTCTTCTTCTTCTTGTGGTCAAAACTCAGGTCGGAGGCTTAGAATTGAAGTTGAACAGTCCGAATGGAGGGTTTAGGCTTCGAAATCCACTTTTGGCCTTCGAATCTTGGTTTTAGGGTTAGGGTTAGGGTTTAGGGTTAGAAGACAGGGTTTAGGGTTAGAAGTTAGGGTTAGAATTGAGGGTTTTAGGGTTAGAAATCAGGGTTTCGGCTTCGCAATTAGGGTTAGAAAGAAAAAAAATATTTCTGTTTGGCCTTTTTTTTCCCCCAACAAACCTTCTGCTCGAAAAAAAATAACTTTTTTTTTTTTTTTTTTTTTTTTTAGCCAAGAAACCAATTCTTCTTCTTCTTCTTCTTCTTCTTCTTCTTCTTCTTCTTCTTGTGGTCAAAACTCAGGTCGGAGGCTTAGAATTGAAGTTGAACAGTCCGAATGGAGGGTTTAGGCTTCGAAATCCACTTTTGGCCTTCGAATCTTGGTTTTAGGGTTAGGGTTAGGGTTTAGGGTTAGAAGACAGGGTTTTAGGTTAGAAGTTAGGGTTAGAATTGAGGGTTTTAGGGTTAGAAATCAGGGTTTCGGCTTCGCAATTAGGGTTAGAAAGAAAAAAAATATTTCTGTTTGGCCTTTTTTTTCCCCCAACAAACCTTCTGCTCGAAAAAAAATAACTTTTTTTTTTTTTTTTTTTTTTTTTAGCCAAGAAACCAATTCTTCTTCTTCTTCTTCTTCTTCTTCTTCTTCTTCTTGTGGTCAAAACTCAGGTCGGAGGCTTAGAATTGAAGTTGAACAGTCCGAATGGAGGGTTTAGGCTTCGAAATCCACTTTTGGCCTTCGAATCTTGGTTTTAGGGTTAGGGTTAGGGTTTAGGGTTAGAAGACAGGGTTTAGGGTTAGAAGTTAGGGTTAGAATTGAGGCTTTTAGGGTTAGAAATCAGGGTTTCGGCTTCGCAATTAGGGTTAGAAAGAAAAAAAATATTTCTGTTTGGCCTTTTTTTTCCCCCAACAAACCTTCTGCTCGAAAAAAAATAACTTTTTTTTTTTTTTTTTTTTTTTTTTAGCCAAGAAACCAATTCTTCTTCTTCTTCTTCTTCTTCTTCTTCTTCTTCTTCTTCTTGTGGTCAAAACTCAGGTCGGAGGCTTAGAATTGAAGTTGAACAGTCCGAATGGAGGGTTTAGGCTTCGAAATCCACTTTTGGCCTTCGAATCTTGGTTTTAGGGTTAGGGTTAGGGTTTAGGGTTAGAAGACAGGGTTTAGGGTTAGAAGTTAGGGTTAGAATTGAGGCTTTTAGGGTTAGAAATCAGGGTTTCGGCTTCGCAATTAGGGTTAGAAAGAAAAAAAATATTTCTGTTTGGCCTTTTTTTTCCCCCAACAAACCTTCTGCTCGAAAAAAAATAACTTGTTTTTTTTTTTTTTTTTTTTTTTTAGCCAAGAAACCAATTCTTCTTCTTCTTCTTCTTCTTCTTCTTCTTCTTCTTCTTCTTGTGGTCAAAACTCAGGTCGGAGGCTTAGAATTGAAGTTGAACAGTCCGAATGGAGGGTTTAGGCTTCGAAATCCACTTTTGGCCTTCGAATCTTGGTTTTAGGGTTAGGGTTAGGGTTTAGGGTTAGAAGACAGGGTTTAGGGTTAGAAGTTAGGGTTAGAATTGAGGGTTTTAGGGTTAGAAATCAGGGTTTCGGCTTCGCAATTAGGGTTAGAAAGAAAAAAAATATTTCTGTTTGGCCTTTTTTTTCCCCCAACAAACCTTCTGCTCGAAAAAAAATAACTTTTTTTTTTTTTTTTTTTTTTTTTTAGCCAAGAAACCAATTCTTCTTCTTCTTCTTCTTCTTCTTCTTCTTCTTCTTCTTCTTGTGGTCAAAACTCAGGTCGGAGGCTTAGAATTGAAGTTGAACAGTCCGAATGGAGGGTTTAGGCTTCGAAATCCACTTTTGGCCTTCGAATCTTGGTTTTAGGGTTAGGGTTAGGGTTTAGGGTTAGAAGACAGGGTTTTAGGTTAGAAGTTAGGGTTAGAATTGAGGGTTTTAGGGTTAGAAATCAGGGTTTCGGCTTCGCAATTAGGGTTAGAAAGAAAAAAAATATTTCTGTTTGGCCTTTTTTTTCCCCCAACAAACCTTCTGCTCGAAAAAAAATAACTTGTTTTTTTTTTTTTTTTTTTTTTTTAGCCAAGAAACCAATTCTTCTTCTTCTTCTTCTTCTTCTTCTTCTTGTGGTCAAAACTCAGGTCGGAGGCTTAGAATTGAAGTTGAACAGTCCGAATGGAGGGTTTAGGCTTCGAAATCCACTTTTGGCCTTCGAATCTTGGTTTTAGGGTTAGGGTTTAGGGTTAGAAGACAGGGTTTAGGGTTAGAAGTTAGGGTTAGAATTGAGGGTTTTAGGGTTAGAAATCAGGGTTTCGGCTTCGCAATTAGGGTTAGAAAGAAAAAAAATATTTTCGTTTGGGCTTTTTTTTCCCCCAACAAACCTTCTGCTCGAAAAAAAATAACTTTTTTTTTTTTTTTTTTTTTTTTTTTAGCCAAGAAACCAATTCTTCTTCTTCTTCTTCTTCTTCTTCTTCTTCTTCTTCTTCTTGTGGTCAAAACTCAGGTCGGAGGCTTAGAATTGAAGTTGAACAGTCCGAATGGAGGGTTTAGGCTTCGAAATCCACTTTTGGCCTTCGAATCTTGGTTTTAGGGTTAGGGTTAGGGTTAGAAGACAGGGTTTAGGGTTAGAAGTTAGGGTTAGAATTGAGGGTTTTAGGGTTAGAAATCAGGGTTTCGGCTTCGCAATTAGGGTTAGAAAGAAAAAAAATATTTTCGTTTGGGCTTTTTTTTCCCCCAACAAACCTTCTGCTCGAAAAAAAATAACTTTTTTTTTTTTTTTTTTTTTTTTTTAGCCAAGAAACCAATTCTTCTTCTTCTTCTTCTTCTTCTTCTTCTTCTTCTTGTGGTCAAAACTCAGGTCGGAGGCTTAGAATTGAAGTTGAACAGTCCGAATGGAGGGTTTAGGCTTCGAAATCCACTTTTGGCCTTCGAATCTTGGTTTTAGGGTTAGGGTTAGGGTTTAGGGTTAGAAGACAGGGTTTAGGGTTAGAAGTTAGGGTTAGAATTGAGGGTTTTAGGGTTATAAATCAGGGTTTCGGCTTCGCAATTAGGGTTAGAAAGAAAAAAAATATTTCTGTTTGGCCTTTTTTTCCCCCAACAAACCTTCTGCTCGAAAAAAAATAACTTTTTTTTTTTTTTTTTAGCCAAGAAACCAATTCTTCTTCTTCTTCTTCTTCTTCTTCTTCTTCTTCTTCTTGTGGTCAAAACTCAGGTCGGAGGCTTAGAATTGAAGTTGAACAGTCCGAATGGAGGGTTTAGGCTTCGAAATCCACTTTTGGCCTTCGAATCTTGGTTTTAGGGTTAGGGTTAGGGTTTAGGGTTAGAAGACAGGGTTTAGGGTTAGAAGTTAGGGTTAGAATTGAGGGTTTTAGGGTTAGAAATCAGGGTTTCGGCTTCGCAATTAGGGTTAGAAAGAAAAAAAATATTTCTGTTTGGCCTTTTTTTTCCCCCAACAAACCTTCTGCTCGAAAAAAAATAACTTTTTTTTTTTTTTTTTTTTTTTTTTAGCCAAGAAACCAATTCTTCTTCTTCTTCTTCTTCTTCTTCTTCTTCTTCTTGTGGTCAAAACTCAGGTCGGAGGCTTAGAATTGAAGTTGAACAGTCCGAATGGAGGGTTTAGGCTTCGAAATCCACTTTTGGCCTTCGAATCTTGGTTTTAGGGTTAGGGTTTAGGGTTAGAAGACAGGGTTTAGGGTTAGAAGTTAGGGTTAGAATTGAGGGTTTTAGGGTTAGAAATCAGGGTTTCGGCTTCGCAATTAGGGTTAGAAAGAAAAAAAATATTTTCGTTTGGGCTTTTTTTTCCCCCAACAAACCTTCTGCTCGAAAAAAAATAACTTTTTTTTTTTTTTTTTTTTTTTTTTAGCCAAGAAACCAATTCTTCTTCTTCTTCTTCTTCTTCTTCTTCTTCTTCTTCTTGTGGTCAAAACTCAGGTCGGAGGCTTAGAATTGAAGTTGAACAGTCCGAATGGAGGGTTTAGGCTTCGAAATCCACTTTTGGCCTTCGAATCTTGGTTTTAGGGTTAGGGTTAGGGTTAGAAGACAGGGTTTAGGGTTAGAAGTTAGGGTTAGAATTGAGGGTTTTAGGGTTAGAAATCAGGGTTTCGGCTTCGCAATTAGGGTTAGAAAGAAAAAAAATATTTTCGTTTGGGCTTTTTTTTCCCCCAACAAACCTTCTGCTCGAAAAAAAATAACTTTTTTTTTTTTTTTTTTTTTTTTTTTAGCCAAGAAACCAATTCTTCTTCTTCTTCTTCTTCTTCTTCTTCTTCTTCTTGTGGTCAAAACTCAGGTCGGAGGCTTAGAATTGAAGTTGAACAGTCCGAATGGAGGGTTTAGGCTTCGAAATCCACTTTTGGCCTTCGAATCTTGGTTTTAGGGTTAGGGTTAGGGTTTAGGGTTAGAAGACAGGGTTTAGGGTTAGAAGTTAGGGTTAGAATTGAGGGTTTTAGGGTTATAAATCAGGGTTTCGGCTTCGCAATTAGGGTTAGAAAGAAAAAAAATATTTCTGTTTGGCCTTTTTTTCCCCCAACAAACCTTCTGCTCGAAAAAAAATAACTTTTTTTTTTTTTTTTTAGCCAAGAAACCAATTCTTCTTCTTCTTCTTCTTCTTCTTCTTCTTCTTCTTCTTGTGGTCAAAACTCAGGTCGGAGGCTTAGAATTGAAGTTGAACAGTCCGAATGGAGGGTTTAGGCTTCGAAATCCACTTTTGGCCTTCAAATCTTGGTTTTAGGGTTAGGGTTAGGGTTTAGGGTTAGAAGACAAGGTTTAGGGTTAGAAGTTAGGGTTAGAATTGAGGGTTTTAGGGTTAGAAATCAGGGTTTCGGCTTCGCAATTAGGGTTAGAAAGAAAAAAAATATTTCTGTTTGGCCTTTTTTTTCCCCCAACAAACCTTCTGCTCGAAAAAAAATAACTTTTTTTTTTTTTTTTTTTTTTTTTTAGCCAAGAAACCAATTCTTCTTCTTCTTCTTCTTCTTCTTCTTCTTCTTCTTCTTGTGGTCAAAACTCAGGTCGGAGGCTTAGAATTGAAGTTGAACAGTCCGAATGGAGGGTTTAGGCTTCGAAATCCACTTTTGGCCTTCGAATCTTGGTTTTAGGGTTAGGGTTAGGGTTTAGGGTTAGAAGACAGGGTTTAGGGTTAGAAGTTAGGGTTAGAATTGAGGGTTTTAGGGTTAGAAATCAGGGTTAGGGTTAGGGTTAGGGTTAGGGTTAGGGTTAGGGTTAGGGTTAGGGTTAGGGTTAGGGTTAGGGGTTAGGGTTAGGGTTAGGGTTAGGGTTAGGGGTTAGGGTTAGGGTTAGGGTTAGGGTTAGGGTTAGGGTTAGGGTTAGGGTTAGGGTTAGGGTTAGGGTTAGGGTTAGGGTTAGGGTTAGGGTTATAGGGAAAACGAAGAAAATGTCCCAACGTCCCACTCAATGTAAGTCTATGGGGACGGGTTAGTTTTGGATGCCGTTTCTGTTAGGAATGAGCCAAGCTCTTGAAACTTGGTACATAGGTAGAGGCTGGATTGTCCGACATTAATTTAAAATCTGGGGTTACTAGCCCCCCGAGAACTGGAGATATTGCACCCCAAAATTGGAAATTATGAATAAAGGCTGTTTCTGTTAGGAACATCCCAGACTTTTGATATTTGGAATGTCAGTAGAGGAAATGACAACCTTCATACACTGCAAATTTGGGGTTCCTACCACCATGCAAATCAGAGTTATGGGGGTGCAAATGTGCAAAAATTTACCATAGGCTTTCATTGGGGACTAGGTTTTGAGGGTACAAAAGTGCAGATTTCTGCGAAACGGTAAGGCTGAGCGACCCTAAATTTTCAGGCTTTGTTGGAATTTTTAGGGGGCTCAGGAATGGTGAGTTTGGGGTCCCTACCCCAAAGATTTCATACCCTAGAGTCATAAAAACATGTATTTTTGCACTTGTACTGGTGACAAACGTAAATCGCTGCCATGGTTGATAGCAACATCTGAAACTCACAGTATTTGGCATGAAGATAGAAGGCATATTGACTTACTTGTACTCCAAGTGTGGGGTCCCTACCACCCTGCAAACCAGAGTTATGGGGTTGCAAAAATGCTAAAATCCCCCATAGGCTTTCATTAGGGCCTATGTTTTGAGGTACAAAAGTGGAGATTTCTGCCGAACGGTAAGGCTGAGCGGCCCCAAATTTTCAGGCTTTGTTGTGACTTTTAGGGGGCTCAGGACTGATGAGTTTGGGATCTCTATCCCAAAGAAGTCATACCCTAGGGTCATAGAAACATGTTTATTTTTGCACTTCTACTGGTAACAAACGTAAATCGCTGCCATGGTCGATAGAAACGTCTGAGGCTCACAGCATTTGGTAGGAAGTTAGAAAGGATATTGACTTTTTTGTAATCCAAGTGTAGGGTCTCTACCACCCTGCAAACCAGAGTTATGGGGGTTCAAAAGTGCTAAAATCCCTCATAGGCTTTCATAAGGGCCTATGTATTGAGGTACAAAAGCAGAGATTTCTGACGAATGGTAAGGCTGAGCAGCCCCAAATTTTCAGGCTTTGTTTTGACTTCTAGGGGGCTCAGGACTGATGAGTTTGGGGTCCCTATCCCAAAGAAGTCATACCCTAGGGTCATAGAAACATGTTTATTTTTGCACTTCTACTGGTGAAAAATGTAAATCGCTGCCATGGTCGATAGAAATGTTAGCGTTGGGACTTCGGACCTTTTTCACAAGTATTTTGGGCCAGCTTGCTCCACTCCACAGGGTTATAGGGGAAACGAAGAAAGTGATGTTTTGATGCTTTTCTATACCGCCTATAGCCACCAGGGGGTGAATTGAGTATCTGTCTAATTAGAGGGGAATCCCTGGATTTAGAGCCCTTCAGGGACAGAGGTGGCACTGTGGAGCATGTTTCCTGTCAGCGTTAGAGTCAGCGTTAAACTCGGCATTACACTCAGCGTTAGACTCAGCGTTGGACTCAGCGTTAAACTCAGCGTTGGACTCAGCGTTAAACTCAGCGTTGGACTCAGCGTTGGACTCAGCGTTGGACTCAGCGTTGGACTCAGCGTTGGACTCAGCGTTGGACTCAGCGTTAGACTCAGCGTTAGACTCAGCGTTGGACTCAGCGTTAGACTCAGCGTTGGACTCAGCGTTAGACTCAGCGTTGGACTCAGCGTTGGACTCAGCGTTGGACTCAGCGTTAGACTCAGCGTTAAACTCAGCGTTGGACTCAGCGTTGGACTCAGCATTAGACTCAGCGTTGGACTCAGCGTTGAACTCAGCGTTAGACTCAGCGTTAACTCAGCGTTGGACTCAGCGTTGGACTCAGTGTTGGACTCAGCGTTAAACTCAGCGTTGGACTCAGCGTTAGACTCAGCGTTGGACTCAGCGTTAGACTCAGCGTTGGACTCAGCGTTGAACTCAGCGTTGAACTCAGCGTTGGACTCAGCGTTAGACTCAGCATTGGACTCAGCGTTAGACTCAGCGTTGAACTCAGCATTAGACTCAGCGTTAGACTCAGCGTTGAACTCAGCGTTAGACTCAGTGTTAGACTCAGCGTTAACTCAGCGTTGAACTCAGCGTTGGACTCAGCGTTGGACTCAGCGTTAAACTCAGCGTTGGACTCAGCGTTGGACTCAGCGTTGGACTCAGCGTTAGACTCAGCGTTGAACTCAGCGTTAGACTCAGCGTTGGACTCAGCGTTAACTCAGCGTTAGACTCAGCGTTGAACTCAGCGTTAGACTCAGCGTTGAACTCAGCGTTAGACTCAGCGTTGGACTCAGCGTTAGACTCAGCGTTGAACTCAGCGTTAGACTCAGCGTTGGACTCAGCGTTAACTCAGCGTTAAACTCAGCGTTGGACTCAGCGTTAAACTCAGCGTTGGACTCAGCATTGGACTCAGCATTGGACTCAGCGTTGGACTCAGCGTTAGACTCAGCGTTGGACTCAGCGTTAAACTCAGCATTGGACTCAGCGTTGGACTCAGCGTTGGACTCAGCGTTAGACTCAGCGTTGAACTCAGCGTTAGACTCAGCGTTGGACTCAGCGTTAACTCAGCGTTAGACTCAGCGTTGAACTCAGCGTTAGACTCAGCGTTGGACTCAGCGTTGGACTCAGCGTTGGACTCAGCGTTGGACTCAGCGTTAGACTCAGCGTTAACTCAGCCTTAACTCAGCGTTGGACTCAGCGTTGGACTCAGCGTTGGACTCAGCGTTGGACTCAGCGTTAAACTCAGCGTTGGACTCAGCGTTAGACTCAGCGTTGGACTCAGCGTTGGACTCAGCGTTGGACTCAGCGTTGAACTCAGCGTTAGACTCAGCGTTGGACTCAGCGTTAGACTCAGCATTGGACTCAGCGTTAGACTCAGCGTTGAACTCAGCATTAGACTCAGCGTTGAACTCAGCGTTAGACTCAGTGTTAGACTCAGCGTTAACTCAGCGTTGAACTCAGCGTTGGACTCAGCGTTAGACTCAGCGTTAAACTCAGCGTTGGACTCAGCGTTGGACTCAGCATTGGACTCAGCATTAGACTCAGCATTGGACTCAGCATTAGACTCAGCGTTGGACTCAGCGTTAGACTCAGCGTTGGACTCAGCGTTGAACTCAGCGTTAGACTCAGCCTTGGACTCAGCGTTAGACTCAGCATTGGACTCAGCGTTAACTCAGCGTTAGACTCAGCGTTGAACTCAGCGTTAGACTCAGCGTTGAACTCAGCGTTAGACTCAGCGTTGGACTCAGCGTTAACTCAGCGTTAAACTCAGCGTTGGACTCAGCGTTAAACTCAGCGTTGGACTCAGCATTGGACTCAGCATTAGACTCAGCGTTGGACTCAGCGTTAGACTCAGCGTTGGACTCAGCGTTAAACTCAGCGTTGGACTCAGCGTTGGACTCAGCGTTGGACTCAGCGTTAGACTCAGCGTTGAACTCAGCGTTAGACTCAGCGTTGGACTCAGCGTTAACTCAGCGTTAAACTCAGCGTTGGACTCAGCGTTAAACTCAGCGTTGGACTCAGCATTGGACTCAGCATTAGACTCAGCGTTGGACTCAGCGTTAGACTCAGCGTTGGACTCAGCGTTGAACTCAGCGTTAGACTCAGCGTTAGACTCAGCGTTGGACTCAGCGTTAGACTCAGCATTGGACTCAGCGTTGAACTCAGCGTTAACTCAGCGTTAAACTCAGCGTTGGACTCAGCGTTAAACTCAGCGTTGGACTCAGCATTGGACTCAGCATTAGACTCAGCGTTGGACTCAGCGTTAGACTCAGCGTTGGACTCAGCGTTGAACTCAGCGTTAGACTCAGCGTTGGACTCAGCGTTAAACTCAGCGTTGGACTCAGCGTTGGACTCAGCGTTGGACTCAGCGTTAGACTCAGCGTTGAACTCAGCGTTAGACTCAGCGTTGGACTCAGCGTTAACTCAGCGTTAAACTCAGCGTTGGACTCAGCGTTAAACTCAGCGTTGGACTCAGCATTGGACTCAGCATTAGACTCAGCGTTGGACTCAGCGTTGGACTCAGCGTTGGACTCAGCGTTAAACTCAGCGTTAGACTCAGCGTTGGACTCAGCGTTAGACTCAGCGTTGGACTCAGCGTTGGACTCAGCGTTGGACTCAGCGTTAAACTCAGCGTTGGACTCAGCGTTGGACTCAGCGTTAAACTCAGCGTTGGACTCAGCGTTGGACTCAGCGTTGGACTCAGCGTTGGACTCAGCGTTAGACTCAGCGTTAGACTCAGCGTTGAACTCAGCGTTAGACTCAGCGTTGGACTCAGCGTTAACTCAGCGTTAGACTCAGCGTTGAACTCAGCGTTGGACTCAGCGTTGGACTCAGCGTTGGACTCAGCGTTGGACTCAGCGTTGGACTCAGCGTTAGACTCAGCGTTAACTCAGCGTTGGACTCAGCGTTGGACTCAGCGTTGGACTCAGCGTTAAACTCAGCGTTGGACTCAGCGTTAGACTCAGCGTTGGACTCAGCGTTAGACTCAGCGTTGGACTCAGCGTTGAACTCAGCGTTAGACTCAGCGTTGGACTCAGCGTTAGACTCAGCATTGGACTCAGCGTTAGACTCAGCGTTGAACTCAGCATTAGACTCAGCGTTGAACTCAGCGTTGAACTCAGCGTTAGACTCAGCGTTAACTCAGCGTTAAACTCAGCGTTGGACTCAGCGTTAAACTCAGCGTTGGACTCAGCATTGGACTCAGCATTAGACTCAGCGTTGGACTCAGCGTTAGACTCAGCGTTGGACTCAGCGTTAAACTCAGCGTTGGACTCAGCGTTGGACTCAGCGTTGGACTCAGCGTTAGACTCAGCGTTGAACTCAGCGTTAGACTCAGCGTTGGACTCAGCGTTAGACTCAGCATTGGACTCAGCGTTGAACTCAGCGTTAACTCAGCGTTAAACTCAGCGTTGGACTCAGCGTTAAACTCAGCGTTGGACTCAGCATTGGACTCAGCATTAGACTCAGCGTTGGACTCAGCGTTAGACTCAGCGTTGGACTCAGCGTTGAACTCAGCGTTAAACTCAGCGTTGGACTCAGCGTTGGACTCAGCGTTGGACTCAGCGTTAGACTCAGCGTTGAACTCAGCGTTAGACTCAGCGTTGGACTCAGCGTTAGACTCAGCGTTGGACTCAGCGTTGGACTCAGCGTTGGACTCAGCGTTAGACTCAGCGTTAAACTCAGCGTTGGACTCAGCGTTGGACTCAGCATTAGACTCAGCGTTGGACTCAGCGTTGAACTCAGCGTTAGACTCAGCGTTAACTCAGCGTTGGACTCAGCGTTGGACTCAGTGTTGGACTCAGCGTTAAACTCAGCGTTGGACTCAGCGTTAGACTCAGCGTTGGACTCAGCGTTAGACTCAGCGTTGGACTCAGCGTTGAACTCAGCGTTGAACTCAGCGTTGGACTCAGCGTTAGACTCAGCATTGGACTCAGCGTTAGACTCAGCGTTGAACTCAGCATTAGACTCAGCGTTAGACTCAGCGTTGAACTCAGCGTTAGACTCAGTGTTAGACTCAGCGTTAACTCAGCGTTGAACTCAGCGTTGGACTCAGCGTTGGACTCAGCGTTAAACTCAGCGTTGGACTCAGCGTTGGACTCAGCGTTGGACTCAGCGTTAGACTCAGCGTTGAACTCAGCGTTAGACTCAGCGTTGGACTCAGCGTTAACTCAGCGTTAGACTCAGCGTTGAACTCAGCGTTAGACTCAGCGTTGAACTCAGCGTTAGACTCAGCGTTGGACTCAGCGTTAGACTCAGCGTTGAACTCAGCGTTAGACTCAGCGTTGGACTCAGCGTTAACTCAGCGTTAAACTCAGCGTTGGACTCAGCGTTAAACTCAGCGTTGGACTCAGCATTGGACTCAGCATTGGACTCAGCGTTGGACTCAGCGTTAGACTCAGCGTTGGACTCAGCGTTAAACTCAGCATTGGACTCAGCGTTGGACTCAGCGTTGGACTCAGCGTTAGACTCAGCGTTGAACTCAGCGTTAGACTCAGCGTTGGACTCAGCGTTAACTCAGCGTTAGACTCAGCGTTGAACTCAGCGTTAGACTCAGCGTTGGACTCAGCGTTGGACTCAGCGTTAGACTCAGCGTTAACTCAGCCTTAACTCAGCGTTGGACTCAGCGTTGGACTCAGCGTTGGACTCAGCGTTGGACTCAGCGTTAAACTCAGCGTTGGACTCAGCGTTAGACTCAGCGTTGGACTCAGCGTTGGACTCAGCGTTGGACTCAGCGTTGAACTCAGCGTTAGACTCAGCGTTGGACTCAGCGTTAGACTCAGCATTGGACTCAGCGTTAGACTCAGCGTTGAACTCAGCATTAGACTCAGCGTTGAACTCAGCGTTAGACTCAGTGTTAGACTCAGCGTTAACTCAGCGTTGAACTCAGCGTTGGACTCAGCGTTAGACTCAGCGTTAAACTCAGCGTTGGACTCAGCGTTGGACTCAGCATTGGACTCAGCATTAGACTCAGCATTGGACTCAGCATTAGACTCAGCGTTGGACTCAGCGTTAGACTCAGCGTTGGACTCAGCGTTGAACTCAGCGTTAGACTCAGCCTTGGACTCAGCGTTAGACTCAGCATTGGACTCAGCGTTAACTCAGCGTTAGACTCAGCGTTGAACTCAGCGTTAGACTCAGCGTTGAACTCAGCGTTAGACTCAGCGTTGGACTCAGCGTTAACTCAGCGTTAAACTCAGCGTTGGACTCAGCGTTAAACTCAGCGTTGGACTCAGCATTGGACTCAGCATTAGACTCAGCGTTGGACTCAGCGTTAGACTCAGCGTTGGACTCAGCGTTAAACTCAGCGTTGGACTCAGCGTTGGACTCAGCGTTGGACTCAGCGTTAGACTCAGCGTTGAACTCAGCGTTAGACTCAGCGTTGGACTCAGCGTTAACTCAGCGTTAAACTCAGCGTTGGACTCAGCGTTAAACTCAGCGTTGGACTCAGCATTGGACTCAGCATTAGACTCAGCGTTGGACTCAGCGTTAGACTCAGCGTTGGACTCAGCGTTGAACTCAGCGTTAGACTCAGCGTTAGACTCAGCGTTGGACTCAGCGTTAGACTCAGCATTGGACTCAGCGTTGAACTCAGCGTTAACTCAGCGTTAAACTCAGCGTTGGACTCAGCGTTAAACTCAGCGTTGGACTCAGCATTGGACTCAGCATTAGACTCAGCGTTGGACTCAGCGTTAGACTCAGCGTTGGACTCAGCGTTGAACTCAGCGTTAGACTCAGCGTTGGACTCAGCGTTAAACTCAGCGTTGGACTCAGCGTTGGACTCAGCGTTGGACTCAGCGTTAGACTCAGCGTTGAACTCAGCGTTAGACTCAGCGTTGGACTCAGCGTTAACTCAGCGTTAAACTCAGCGTTGGACTCAGCGTTAAACTCAGCGTTGGACTCAGCATTGGACTCAGCATTAGACTCAGCGTTGGACTCAGCGTTGGACTCAGCGTTGGACTCAGCGTTAAACTCAGCGTTAGACTCAGCGTTGGACTCAGCGTTAGACTCAGCGTTGGACTCAGCGTTGGACTCAGCGTTGGACTCAGCGTTAAACTCAGCGTTGGACTCAGCGTTGGACTCAGCGTTAAACTCAGCGTTGGACTCAGCGTTGGACTCAGCGTTGGACTCAGCGTTGGACTCAGCGTTAGACTCAGCGTTAGACTCAGCGTTGAACTCAGCGTTAGACTCAGCGTTGGACTCAGCGTTAACTCAGCGTTAGACTCAGCGTTGAACTCAGCGTTGGACTCAGCGTTGGACTCAGCGTTGGACTCAGCGTTGGACTCAGCGTTGGACTCAGCGTTAGACTCAGCGTTAACTCAGCGTTGGACTCAGCGTTGGACTCAGCGTTGGACTCAGCGTTAAACTCAGCGTTGGACTCAGCGTTAGACTCAGCGTTGGACTCAGCGTTAGACTCAGCGTTGGACTCAGCGTTGAACTCAGCGTTAGACTCAGCGTTGGACTCAGCGTTAGACTCAGCATTGGACTCAGCGTTAGACTCAGCGTTGAACTCAGCATTAGACTCAGCGTTGAACTCAGCGTTGAACTCAGCGTTAGACTCAGCGTTAACTCAGCGTTAAACTCAGCGTTGGACTCAGCGTTAAACTCAGCGTTGGACTCAGCATTGGACTCAGCATTAGACTCAGCGTTGGACTCAGCGTTAGACTCAGCGTTGGACTCAGCGTTAAACTCAGCGTTGGACTCAGCGTTGGACTCAGCGTTGGACTCAGCGTTAGACTCAGCGTTGAACTCAGCGTTAGACTCAGCGTTGAACTCAGCGTTAACTCAGCGTTAAACTCAGCGTTGGACTCAGCGTTAAACTCAGCGTTGGACTCAGCATTGGACTCAGCATTAGACTCAGCGTTGGACTCAGCGTTAGACTCAGCGTTGGACTCAGCGTTGAACTCAGCGTTAAACTCAGCGTTGGACTCAGCGTTGGACTCAGCGTTGGACTCAGCGTTAGACTCAGCGTTGAACTCAGCGTTAGACTCAGCGTTGGACTCAGCGTTAACTCAGCGTTAAACTCAGCGTTGGACTCAGCGTTAAACTCAGCGTTGGACTCAGCATTGGACTCAGCATTAGACTCAGCGTTGGACTCAGCGTTAGACTCAGCGTTGGACTCAGCGTTAAACTCAGCGTTAGACTCAGCGTTAGACTCAGCGTTGGACTCAGCGTTAGACTCAGCATTGGACTCAGCGTTGAACTCAGCGTTAACTCAGCGTTAAACTCAGCGTTGGACTCAGCGTTAAACTCAGCGTTGGACTCAGCATTGGACTCAGCATTAGACTCAGCGTTAAACTCGGCATTACACTCAGCGTTGGACTCAGCGTTGAACTCAGCGTTAGACTCAGCGTTGGACTCAGCGTTAGACTCAGCATTGGACTCAGCGTTGAACTCAGCGTTGGACTCAGCGTTGGACTCAGCGTTGGACTCAGCGTTGGACTCAGCGTTAGACTCAGCGTTGAACTCAGCGTTAGACTCAGCGTTGGACTCAGCGTTGGACTCAGCGTTGGACTCAGCGTTAAACTCAGCGTTAAACTCAGCATTGGACTCAGCGTTGGACTCAGCGTTAAACTCAGCGTTGGACTCAGCGTTGGACTCAGCGTTGGACTCAGCGTTGGACTCAGCGTTAGACTCAGCGTTAAACTCAGCGTTAACTCAGCGTTAGACTCAGCGTTGAACTCAGCGTTAGACTCAGCGTTGAACTCAGCGTTAGACTCAGCGTTGAACTCAGCGTTAACTCAGCGTTGGACTCAGCGTTGGACTCAGCGTTGAACTCAGCGTTAGACTCAGCGTTAGACTCAGCGTTAGACTCAGTGTTAGACTCAGCGTTAGACTCAGAAGTTAGGGTTGAAGTTAGGGTTGAAGTTAGTGTTAGGGTTAGGGTTGGGACTTAGGAAATTCTTACAAGTATTTTGTGCCAGCTTGGCCCGCTCCACAGGGTTATAGGGAAAACGAAGAAAATGTCCCAACGTCCCACTCAATGTAAGTCTATGGGGACGGGTTAGTTTGGATGCCGTTTCTGTTAGGAATGAGCCAAGCTCTTGAAACTTGGTACATAGGTAGAGGCTGGATTGTCCGACATTAATTTAAAATCTGGGGTTACTAGCCCCCCGAGAACTGGAGATATTGCACCCCAAAATTGGAAATTATGAATAAAGGCTGTTTCTGTTAGGAACATCCCAGACTTTTGATATTTGGAATGTCAGTAGAGGAAATGACAACCTTCATACACTGCAAATTTGGGGTTCCTACCACCATGCAAATCAGAGTTATGGGGGTGCAAATGTGCAAAAATTTACCATAGGCTTTCATTGGGGACTAGGTTTTGAGGGTACAAAAGTGCAGATTTCTGCGAAACGGTAAGGCTGAGCGACCCTAAATTTTCAGGCTTTGTTGGAATTTTTAGGGGGCTCAGGAATGGTGAGTTTGGGGTCCCTACCCCAAAGATTTCATACCCTAGAGTCATAAAAACATGTATTTTTGCACTTGTACTGGTGACAAACGTAAATCGCTGCCATGGTTGATAGCAACATCTGAAACTCACAGTATTTGGCATGAAGATAGAAGGCATATTGACTTACTTGTACTCCAAGTGTGGGGTCCCTACCACCCTGCAAACCAGAGTTATGGGGTTGCAAAAATGCTAAAATCCCCCATAGGCTTTCATTAGGGCCTATGTTTTGAGGTACAAAAGTGGAGATTTCTGCCGAACGGTAAGGCTGAGCGGCCCCAAATTTTCAGGCTTTGTTGTGACTTTTAGGGGGCTCAGGACTGATGAGTTTGGGATCTCTATCCCAAAGAAGTCATACCCTAGGGTCATAGAAACATGTTTATTTTTGCACTTCTACTGGTAACAAACGTAAATCGCTGCCATGGTCGATAGAAACGTCTGAGGCTCACAGCATTTGGTAGGAAGTTAGAAAGGATATTGACTTTTTTGTAATCCAAGTGTAGGGTCTCTACCACCCTGCAAACCAGACTCAGCGTTAAACTCAGCGTTGGACTCAGCGTTGGACTCAGCGTTGGACTCAGCGTTGGACTCAGCGTTGGACTCAGCGTTGGACTCAGCGTTAGACTCAGCGTTAGACTCAGCGTTGGACTCAGCGTTAGACTCAGCGTTGGACTCAGCGTTAGACTCAGCGTTGGACTCAGCGTTGGACTCAGCGTTGGACTCAGCGTTAGACTCAGCGTTAAACTCAGCGTTGGACTCAGCGTTGGACTCAGCATTAGACTCAGCGTTGGACTCAGCGTTGAACTCAGCGTTAGACTCAGCGTTAACTCAGCGTTGGACTCAGCGTTGGACTCAGTGTTGGACTCAGCGTTAAACTCAGCGTTGGACTCAGCGTTAGACTCAGCGTTGGACTCAGCGTTAGACTCAGCGTTGGACTCAGCGTTGAACTCAGCGTTGAACTCAGCGTTGGACTCAGCGTTAGACTCAGCATTGGACTCAGCGTTAGACTCAGCGTTGAACTCAGCATTAGACTCAGCGTTAGACTCAGCGTTGAACTCAGCGTTAGACTCAGTGTTAGACTCAGCGTTAACTCAGCGTTGAACTCAGCGTTGGACTCAGCGTTGGACTCAGCGTTAAACTCAGCGTTGGACTCAGCGTTGGACTCAGCGTTGGACTCAGCGTTAGACTCAGCGTTGAACTCAGCGTTAGACTCAGCGTTGGACTCAGCGTTAACTCAGCGTTAGACTCAGCGTTGAACTCAGCGTTAGACTCAGCGTTGAACTCAGCGTTAGACTCAGCGTTGGACTCAGCGTTAGACTCAGCGTTGAACTCAGCGTTAGACTCAGCGTTGGACTCAGCGTTAACTCAGCGTTAAACTCAGCGTTGGACTCAGCGTTAAACTCAGCGTTGGACTCAGCATTGGACTCAGCATTGGACTCAGCGTTGGACTCAGCGTTAGACTCAGCGTTGGACTCAGCGTTAAACTCAGCATTGGACTCAGCGTTGGACTCAGCGTTGGACTCAGCGTTAGACTCAGCGTTGAACTCAGCGTTAGACTCAGCGTTGGACTCAGCGTTAACTCAGCGTTAGACTCAGCGTTGAACTCAGCGTTAGACTCAGCGTTGGACTCAGCGTTGGACTCAGCGTTGGACTCAGCGTTGGACTCAGCGTTAGACTCAGCGTTAACTCAGCCTTAACTCAGCGTTGGACTCAGCGTTGGACTCAGCGTTGGACTCAGCGTTGGACTCAGCGTTGGACTCAGCGTTAAACTCAGCGTTGGACTCAGCGTTAGACTCAGCGTTGGACTCAGCGTTGGACTCAGCGTTGGACTCAGCGTTGAACTCAGCGTTAGACTCAGCGTTGGACTCAGCGTTAACTCAGCGTTGAACTCAGCGTTGGACTCAGCGTTGGACTCAGCGTTAAACTCAGCGTTGGACTCAGCGTTGGACTCAGCATTGGACTCAGCATTAGACTCAGCATTGGACTCAGCATTAGACTCAGCGTTGGACTCAGCGTTAGACTCAGCGTTGGACTCAGCGTTGAACTCAGCGTTAGACTCAGCCTTGGACTCAGCGTTAGACTCAGCATTGGACTCAGCGTTAACTCAGCGTTAGACTCAGCGTTGAACTCAGCGTTAGACTCAGCGTTGAACTCAGCGTTAGACTCAGCGTTGGACTCAGCGTTAACTCAGCGTTAAACTCAGCGTTGGACTCAGCGTTAAACTCAGCGTTGGACTCAGCATTGGACTCAGCATTAGACTCAGCGTTGGACTCAGCGTTAGACTCAGCGTTGGACTCAGCGTTAAACTCAGCGTTGGACTCAGCGTTGGACTCAGCGTTGGACTCAGCGTTAGACTCAGCGTTGAACTCAGCGTTAGACTCAGCGTTGGACTCAGCGTTAACTCAGCGTTAAACTCAGCGTTGGACTCAGCGTTAAACTCAGCGTTGGACTCAGCATTGGACTCAGCATTAGACTCAGCGTTGGACTCAGCGTTAGACTCAGCGTTGGACTCAGCGTTGAACTCAGCGTTAGACTCAGCGTTAGACTCAGCGTTGGACTCAGCGTTAGACTCAGCATTGGACTCAGCGTTGAACTCAGCGTTAACTCAGCGTTAAACTCAGCGTTGGACTCAGCGTTAAACTCAGCGTTGGACTCAGCATTGGACTCAGCATTAGACTCAGCGTTGGACTCAGCGTTAGACTCAGCGTTGGACTCAGCGTTGAACTCAGCGTTAGACTCAGCGTTGGACTCAGCGTTAAACTCAGCGTTGGACTCAGCGTTGGACTCAGCGTTGGACTCAGCGTTAGACTCAGCGTTGAACTCAGCGTTAGACTCAGCGTTGGACTCAGCGTTAACTCAGCGTTAAACTCAGCGTTGGACTCAGCGTTAAACTCAGCGTTGGACTCAGCATTGGACTCAGCATTAGACTCAGCGTTGGACTCAGCGTTGGACTCAGCGTTGGACTCAGCGTTGGACTCAGCGTTAAACTCAGCGTTAGACTCAGCGTTGGACTCAGCGTTAGACTCAGCGTTGGACTCAGCGTTGGACTCAGCGTTGGACTCAGCGTTAAACTCAGCGTTGGACTCAGCGTTGGACTCAGCGTTAAACTCAGCGTTGGACTCAGCGTTGGACTCAGCGTTGGACTCAGCGTTGGACTCAGCGTTAGACTCAGCGTTAGACTCAGCGTTGAACTCAGCGTTAGACTCAGCGTTGGACTCAGCGTTAACTCAGCGTTAGACTCAGCGTTGAACTCAGCGTTAGACTCAGCGTTGGACTCAGCGTTGGACTCAGCGTTGGACTCAGCGTTGGACTCAGCGTTAGACTCAGCGTTAACTCAGCGTTGGACTCAGCGTTGGACTCAGCGTTGGACTCAGCGTTAAACTCAGCGTTGGACTCAGCGTTAGACTCAGCGTTGGACTCAGCGTTAGACTCAGCGTTGGACTCAGCGTTGAACTCAGCGTTAGACTCAGCGTTGGACTCAGCGTTAGACTCAGCATTGGACTCAGCGTTAGACTCAGCGTTGAACTCAGCATTAGACTCAGCGTTGAACTCAGCGTTGAACTCAGCGTTAGACTCAGCGTTAACTCAGCGTTAAACTCAGCGTTGGACTCAGCGTTAAACTCAGCGTTGGACTCAGCGTTGAACTCAGCGTTAGACTCAGCGTTGGACTCAGCGTTAGACTCAGCATTGGACTCAGCGTTAGACTCAGCGTTGAACTCAGCATTAGACTCAGCGTTGAACTCAGCGTTAGACTCAGTGTTAGACTCAGCGTTAACTCAGCGTTGAACTCAGCGTTGGACTCAGCGTTGGACTCAGCGTTAAACTCAGCGTTGGACTCAGCGTTGGACTCAGCATTGGACTCAGCATTAGACTCAGCATTGGACTCAGCATTAGACTCAGCGTTGGACTCAGCGTTAGACTCAGCGTTGGACTCAGCGTTGAACTCAGCGTTAGACTCAGCCTTGGACTCAGCGTTAGACTCAGCATTGGACTCAGCGTTAACTCAGCGTTAGACTCAGCGTTGAACTCAGCGTTAGACTCAGCGTTGAACTCAGCGTTAGACTCAGCGTTGGACTCAGCGTTAACTCAGCGTTAAACTCAGCGTTGGACTCAGCGTTAAACTCAGCGTTGGACTCAGCATTGGACTCAGCATTAGACTCAGCGTTGGACTCAGCGTTAGACTCAGCGTTGGACTCAGCGTTAAACTCAGCGTTGGACTCAGCGTTGGACTCAGCGTTGGACTCAGCGTTAGACTCAGCGTTGAACTCAGCGTTAGACTCAGCGTTGGACTCAGCGTTAACTCAGCGTTAAACTCAGCGTTGGACTCAGCGTTAAACTCAGCGTTGGACTCAGCATTGGACTCAGCATTAGACTCAGCGTTGGACTCAGCGTTAGACTCAGCGTTGGACTCAGCGTTGAACTCAGCGTTAGACTCAGCGTTAGACTCAGCGTTAGACTCAGCATTGGACTCAGCGTTGAACTCAGCGTTAACTCAGCGTTAAACTCAGCGTTGGACTCAGCGTTAAACTCAGCGTTGGACTCAGCATTGGACTCAGCATTAGACTCAGCGTTGGACTCAGCGTTAGACTCAGCGTTGGACTCAGCGTTGAACTCAGCGTTAGACTCAGCGTTGGACTCAGCGTTAAACTCAGCGTTGGACTCAGCGTTGGACTCAGCGTTGGACTCAGCGTTAGACTCAGCGTTGAACTCAGCGTTAGACTCAGCGTTGGACTCAGCGTTAACTCAGCGTTAAACTCAGCGTTGGACTCAGCGTTAAACTCAGCGTTGGACTCAGCATTGGACTCAGCATTAGACTCAGCGTTGGACTCAGCGTTGGACTCAGCGTTGGACTCAGCGTTAAACTCAGCGTTAGACTCAGCGTTGGACTCAGCGTTAGACTCAGCGTTGGACTCAGCGTTGGACTCAGCGTTGGACTCAGCGTTAAACTCAGCGTTGGACTCAGCGTTGGACTCAGCGTTAAACTCAGCGTTGGACTCAGCGTTGGACTCAGCGTTGGACTCAGCGTTGGACTCAGCGTTAGACTCAGCGTTAGACTCAGCGTTGAACTCAGCGTTAGACTCAGCGTTGGACTCAGCGTTAACTCAGCGTTAGACTCAGCGTTGAACTCAGCGTTAGACTCAGCGTTGGACTCAGCGTTGGACTCAGCGTTGGACTCAGCGTTGGACTCAGCGTTAGACTCAGCGTTAACTCAGCGTTGGACTCAGCGTTGGACTCAGCGTTGGACTCAGCGTTAAACTCAGCGTTGGACTCAGCGTTAGACTCAGCGTTGGACTCAGCGTTAGACTCAGCGTTGGACTCAGCGTTGAACTCAGCGTTAGACTCAGCGTTGGACTCAGCGTTAGACTCAGCATTGGACTCAGCGTTAGACTCAGCGTTGAACTCAGCATTAGACTCAGCGTTGAACTCAGCGTTGAACTCAGCGTTAGACTCAGCGTTAACTCAGCGTTAAACTCAGCGTTGGACTCAGCGTTAAACTCAGCGTTGGACTCAGCATTGGACTCAGCATTAGACTCAGCGTTGGACTCAGCGTTAGACTCAGCGTTGGACTCAGCGTTAAACTCAGCGTTGGACTCAGCGTTGGACTCAGCGTTGGACTCAGCGTTAGACTCAGCGTTGAACTCAGCGTTAGACTCAGCGTTGGACTCAGCGTTAGACTCAGCATTGGACTCAGCGTTGAACTCAGCGTTAACTCAGCGTTAAACTCAGCGTTGGACTCAGCGTTAAACTCAGCGTTGGACTCAGCATTGGACTCAGCATTAGACTCAGCGTTGGACTCAGCGTTAGACTCAGCGTTGGACTCAGCGTTGAACTCAGCGTTAAACTCAGCGTTGGACTCAGCGTTGGACTCAGCGTTGGACTCAGCGTTAGACTCAGCGTTGAACTCAGCGTTAGACTCAGCGTTGGACTCAGCGTTAACTCAGCGTTAAACTCAGCGTTGGACTCAGCGTTAAACTCAGCGTTGGACTCAGCATTGGACTCAGCATTAGACTCAGCGTTGGACTCAGCGTTAGACTCAGCGTTGGACTCAGCGTTAAACT
Source organism: Hyperolius riggenbachi (assembly GCF_040937935.1). NCBI lineage: Eukaryota > Metazoa > Chordata > Amphibia > Anura > Hyperoliidae > Hyperolius > Hyperolius riggenbachi. Next base: position 57,424 of record NW_027152409.1, on the reverse strand, counting down.
CAGCGTTAGACTCAGCGTTAGACTCAGCGTTGGACTCAGCGTTAGACTCAGCATTGGACTCAGCGTTGAACTCAGCGTTAACTCAGCGTTAAACTCAGCGTTGGACTCAGCGTTAAACTCAGCGTTGGACTCAGCATTGGACTCAGCATTAGACTCAGCGTTGGACTCAGCGTTAGACTCAGCGTTGGACTCAGCGTTGAACTCAGCGTTAGACTCAGCGTTGGACTCAGCGTTAGACTCAGCATTGGACTCAGCGTTGAACTCAGCGTTGGACTCAGCGTTGGACTCAGCGTTGGACTCAGCGTTGGACTCAGCGTTAGACTCAGCGTTGAACTCAGCGTTAGACTCAGCGTTGGACTCAGCGTTGGACTCAGCGTTGGACTCAGCGTTAAACTCAGCGTTAAACTCAGCATTGGACTCAGCGTTGGACTCAGCGTTAAACTCAGCGTTGGACTCAGCGTTGGACTCAGCGTTGGACTCAGCGTTGGACTCAGCGTTAGACTCAGCGTTAAACTCAGCGTTAACTCAGCGTTAGACTCAGCGTTGAACTCAGCGTTAGACTCAGCGTTGAACTCAGCGTTAGACTCAGCGTTGAACTCAGCGTTAACTCAGCGTTGGACTCAGCGTTGGACTCAGCGTTGAACTCAGCGTTAGACTCAGCGTTAGACTCAGCGTTAGACTCAGCGTTAGACTCAGCGTTAGACTCAGAAGTTAGGGTTGAAGTTAGGGTTGAAGTTAGTGTTAGGGTTAGGGTTGGGACTTAGGAAATTCTTACAAGTATTTTGTGCCAGCTTGGCCCGCTCCACAGGGTTATAGGGAAAACGAAGAAAATGTCCCAACGTCCCACTCAATGTAAGTCTATGGGGACGGGTTAGTTTTGGATGCCGTTTCTGTTAGGAATGAGCCAAGCTCTTGAAACTTGGTACATAGGTAGAGGCTGGATTGTCCGACATTAATTTAAAATCTGGGGTTACTAGCCCCCCGAGAACTGGAGATATTGCACCCCAAAATTGGAAATTATGAATAAAGGCTGTTTCTGTTAGGAACATCCCAGACTTTTGATATTTGGAATGTCAGTAGAGGAAATGACAACCTTCATACACTGCAAATTTGGGGTTCCTACCACCATGCAAATCAGAGTTATGGGGGTGCAAATGTGCAAAAATTTACCATAGGCTTTCATTGGGGACTAGGTTTTGAGGGTACAAAAGTGCAGATTTCTGCGAAACGGTAAGGCTGAGCGACCCTAAATTTTCAGGCTTTGTTGGAATTTTTAGGGGGCTCAGGAATGGTGAGTTTGGGGTCCCTACCCCAAAGATTTCATACCCTAGAGTCATAAAAACATGTATTTTTGCACTTGTACTGGTGACAAACGTAAATCGCTGCCATGGTTGATAGCAACATCTGAAACTCACAGTATTTGGCATGAAGATAGAAGGCATATTGACTTACTTGTACTCCAAGTGTGGGGTCCCTACCACCCTGCAAACCAGAGTTATGGGGTTGCAAAAATGCTAAAATCCCCCATAGGCTTTCATTAGGGCCTATGTTTTGAGGTACAAAAGTGGAGATTTCTGCCGAACGGTAAGGCTGAGCGGCCCCAAATTTTCAGGCTTTGTTGTGACTTTTAGGGGGCTCAGGACTGATGAGTTTGGGATCTCTATCCCAAAGAAGTCATACCCTAGGGTCATAGAAACATGTTTATTTTTGCACTTCTACTGGTAACAAACGTAAATCGCTGCCATGGTCGATAGAAACGTCTGAGGCTCACAGCATTTGGTAGGAAGTTAGAAAGGATATTGACTTTTTTGTAATCCAAGTGTAGGGTCTCTACCACCCTGCAAACCAGAGTTATGGGGGTTCAAAAGTGCTAAAATCCCTCATAGGCTTTCATAAGGGCCTATGTATTGAGGTACAAAAGCAGAGATTTCTGACGAATGGTAAGGCTGAGCAGCCCCAAATTTTCAGGCTTTGTTTTGACTTCTAGGGGGCTCAGGACTGATGAGTTTGGGGTCCCTATCCCAAAGAAGTCATACCCTAGGGTCATAGAAACATGTTTATTTTTGCACTTCTACTGGTGAAAAATGTAAATCGCTGCCATGGTCGATAGAAATGTTAGCGTTGGGACTTCGGACCTTTTTCACAAGTATTTTGGGCCAGCTTGCTCCACTCCACAGGGTTATAGGGGAAACGAAGAAAGTGATGTTTTGATGCTTTTCTATACCGCCTATAGCCACCAGGGGGTGAATTGAGTATCTGTCTAATTAGAGGGGAATCCCTGGATTTAGAGCCCTTCAGGGACAGAGGTGGCACTGTGGAGCATGTTTCCTGTCAGCGTTAGAGTCAGCGTTAAACTCGGCATTACACTCAGCGTTAGACTCAGCGTTGGACTCAGCGTTAAACTCAGCGTTGGACTCAGCGTTAAACTCAGCGTTGGACTCAGCGTTGGACTCAGCGTTGGACTCAGCGTTGGACTCAGCGTTGGACTCAGCGTTGGACTCAGCGTTAGACTCAGCGTTAGACTCAGCGTTGGACTCAGCGTTAGACTCAGCGTTGGACTCAGCGTTAGACTCAGCGTTGGACTCAGCGTTGGACTCAGCGTTGGACTCAGCGTTAGACTCAGCGTTAAACTCAGCGTTGGACTCAGCGTTGGACTCAGCATTAGACTCAGCGTTGGACTCAGCGTTGAACTCAGCGTTAGACTCAGCGTTAACTCAGCGTTGGACTCAGCGTTGGACTCAGTGTTGGACTCAGCGTTAAACTCAGCGTTGGACTCAGCGTTAGACTCAGCGTTGGACTCAGCGTTAGACTCAGCGTTGGACTCAGCGTTGAACTCAGCGTTGAACTCAGCGTTGGACTCAGCGTTAGACTCAGCATTGGACTCAGCGTTAGACTCAGCGTTGAACTCAGCATTAGACTCAGCGTTAGACTCAGCGTTGAACTCAGCGTTAGACTCAGTGTTAGACTCAGCGTTAACTTAGCGTTGAACTCAGCGTTGGACTCAGCGTTGGACTCAGCGTTGGACTCAGCGTTAAACTCAGCGTTGGACTCAGCGTTGGACTCAGCGTTGGACTCAGCGTTAGACTCAGCGTTGAACTCAGCGTTAGACTCAGCGTTGGACTCAGCGTTAACTCAGCGTTAGACTCAGCGTTGAACTCAGCGTTAGACTCAGCGTTGAACTCAGCGTTAGACTCAGCGTTGGACTCAGCGTTAGACTCAGCGTTGAACTCAGCGTTAGACTCAGCGTTGAACTCAGCGTTAGACTCAGCGTTGGACTCAGCGTTAACTCAGCGTTAAACTCAGCGTTGGACTCAGCGTTAAACTCAGCGTTGGACTCAGCATTGGACTCAGCATTGGACTCAGCGTTGGACTCAGCGTTAGACTCAGCGTTGGACTCAGCGTTAAACTCAGCATTGGACTCAGCGTTGGACTCAGCGTTGGACTCAGCGTTAGACTCAGCGTTGAACTCAGCGTTAGACTCAGCGTTGGACTCAGCGTTAACTCAGCGTTAGACTCAGCGTTGAACTCAGCGTTAGACTCAGCGTTGGACTCAGCGTTGGACTCAGCGTTGGACTCAGCGTTGGACTCAGCGTTAGACTCAGCGTTAACTCAGCCTTAACTCAGCGTTGGACTCAGCGTTGGACTCAGCGTTGGACTCAGCGTTGGACTCAGCGTTAAACTCAGCGTTGGACTCAGCGTTAGACTCAGCGTTGGACTCAGCGTTGGACTCAGCGTTGGACTCAGCGTTGAACTCAGCGTTAGACTCAGCGTTGGACTCAGCGTTAGACTCAGCATTGGACTCAGCGTTAGACTCAGCGTTGAACTCAGCATTAGACTCAGCGTTGAACTCAGCGTTAGACTCAGTGTTAGACTCAGCGTTAACTCAGCGTTGAACTCAGCGTTGGACTCAGCGTTGGACTCAGCGTTAAACTCAGCGTTGGACTCAGCGTTGGACTCAGCATTGGACTCAGCATTAGACTCAGCATTGGACTCAGCATTAGACTCAGCGTTGGACTCAGCGTTAGACTCAGCGTTGGACTCAGCGTTGAACTCAGCGTTAGACTCAGCCTTGGACTCAGCGTTAGACTCAGCATTGGACTCAGCGTTAACTCAGCGTTAGACTCAGCGTTGAACTCAGCGTTAGACTCAGCGTTGAACTCAGCGTTAGACTCAGCGTTGGACTCAGCGTTAACTCAGCGTTAAACTCAGCGTTGGACTCAGCGTTAAACTCAGCGTTGGACTCAGCATTGGACTCAGCATTAGACTCAGCGTTGGACTCAGCGTTAGACTCAGCGTTGGACTCAGCGTTAAACTCAGCGTTGGACTCAGCGTTGGACTCAGCGTTGGACTCAGCGTTAGACTCAGCGTTGAACTCAGCGTTAGACTCAGCGTTGGACTCAGCGTTAACTCAGCGTTAAACTCAGCGTTGGACTCAGCGTTAAACTCAGCGTTGGACTCAGCATTGGACTCAGCATTAGACTCAGCGTTGGACTCAGCGTTAGACTCAGCGTTGGACTCAGCGTTGAACTCAGCGTTAGACTCAGCGTTAGACTCAGCGTTGGACTCAGCGTTAGACTCAGCATTGGACTCAGCGTTGAACTCAGCGTTAACTCAGCGTTAAACTCAGCGTTAAACTCAGCGTTGGACTCAGCATTGGACTCAGCATTAGACTCAGCGTTGGACTCAGCGTTAGACTCAGCGTTGGACTCAGCGTTGAACTCAGCGTTAGACTCAGCGTTGGACTCAGCGTTGGACTCAGCGTTGGACTCAGCGTTAGACTCAGCGTTGAACTCAGCGTTAGACTCAGCGTTGGACTCAGCGTTAACTCAGCGTTAAACTCAGCGTTGGACTCAGCGTTAAACTCAGCGTTGGACTCAGCATTGGACTCAGCATTAGACTCAGCGTTGGACTCAGCGTTGGACTCAGCGTTGGACTCAGCGTTAAACTCAGCGTTAGACTCAGCGTTGGACTCAGCGTTAGACTCAGCGTTGGACTCAGCGTTGGACTCAGCGTTGGACTCAGCGTTAAACTCAGCGTTGGACTCAGCGTTGGACTCAGCGTTAAACTCAGCGTTGGACTCAGCGTTGGACTCAGCGTTGGACTCAGCGTTGGACTCAGCGTTAGACTCAGCGTTAGACTCAGCGTTGAACTCAGCGTTAGACTCAGCGTTGGACTCAGCGTTAACTCAGCGTTAGACTCAGCGTTGAACTCAGCGTTAGACTCAGCGTTGGACTCAGCGTTGGACTCAGCGTTGGACTCAGCGTTGGACTCAGCGTTAGACTCAGCGTTAACTCAGCGTTGGACTCAGCGTTGGACTCAGCGTTGGACTCAGCGTTAAACTCAGCGTTGGACTCAGCGTTAGACTCAGCGTTGGACTCAGCGTTAGACTCAGCGTTGGACTCAGCGTTGAACTCAGCGTTAGACTCAGCGTTGGACTCAGCGTTAGACTCAGCATTGGACTCAGCGTTAGACTCAGCGTTGAACTCAGCATTAGACTCAGCGTTGAACTCAGCGTTGAACTCAGCGTTAGACTCAGCGTTAACTCAGCGTTAAACTCAGCGTTGGACTCAGCGTTAAACTCAGCGTTGGACTCAGCATTGGACTCAGCATTAGACTCAGCGTTGGACTCAGCGTTAGACTCAGCGTTGGACTCAGCGTTAAACTCAGCGTTGGACTCAGCGTTGGACTCAGCGTTGGACTCAGCGTTAGACTCAGCGTTGAACTCAGCGTTAGACTCAGCGTTGGACTCAGCGTTAGACTCAGCATTGGACTCAGCGTTGAACTCAGCGTTAACTCAGCGTTAAACTCAGCGTTGGACTCAGCGTTAAACTCAGCGTTGGACTCAGCATTGGACTCAGCATTAGACTCAGCGTTGGACTCAGCGTTAGACTCAGCGTTGGACTCAGCGTTGAACTCAGCGTTAAACTCAGCGTTGGACTCAGCGTTGGACTCAGCGTTGGACTCAGCGTTAGACTCAGCGTTGAACTCAGCGTTAGACTCAGCGTTGGACTCAGCGTTAACTCAGCGTTAAACTCAGCGTTGGACTCAGCGTTAAACTCAGCGTTGGACTCAGCATTGGACTCAGCATTAGACTCAGCGTTGGACTCAGCGTTAGACTCAGCGTTGGACTCAGCGTTAAACTCAGCGTTAGACTCAGCGTTAGACTCAGCGTTGGACTCAGCGTTAGACTCAGCATTGGACTCAGCGTTGAACTCAGCGTTAACTCAGCGTTAAACTCAGCGTTGGACTCAGCGTTAAACTCAGCGTTGGACTCAGCATTGGACTCAGCATTAGACTCAGCGTTGGACTCAGCGTTAGACTCAGCGTTGGACTCAGCGTTGAACTCAGCGTTAGACTCAGCGTTGGACTCAGCGTTAGACTCAGCATTGGACTCAGCGTTGAACTCAGCGTTGGACTCAGCGTTGGACTCAGCGTTGGACTCAGCGTTGGACTCAGCGTTAGACTCAGCGTTGAACTCAGCGTTAGACTCAGCGTTGGACTCAGCGTTGGACTCAGCGTTGGACTCAGCGTTAAACTCAGCGTTAAACTCAGCATTGGACTCAGCGTTGGACTCAGCGTTAAACTCAGCGTTGGACTCAGCGTTGGACTCAGCGTTGGACTCAGCGTTGGACTCAGCGTTAGACTCAGCGTTAAACTCAGCGTTAACTCAGCGTTAGACTCAGCGTTGAACTCAGCGTTAGACTCAGCGTTGAACTCAGCGTTAGACTCAGCGTTGAACTCAGCGTTAACTCAGCGTTGGACTCAGCGTTGGACTCAGCGTTGAACTCAGCGTTAGACTCAGCGTTAGACTCAGCGTTAGACTCAGCGTTAGACTCAGCGTTAGACTCAGAAGTTAGGGTTGAAGTTAGGGTTGAAGTTAGTGTTAGGGTTAGGGTTGGGACTTAGGAAATTCTTACAAGTATTTTGTGCCAGCTTGGCCCGCTCCACAGGGTTATAGGGAAAACGAAGAAAATGTCCCAACGTCCCACTCAATGTAAGTCTATGGGGACGGGTTAGTTTTGGATGCCGTTTCTGTTAGGAATGAGCCAAGCTCTTGAAACTTGGTACATAGGTAGAGGCTGGATTGTCCGACATTAATTTAAAATCTGGGGTTACTAGCCCCCCGAGAACTGGAGATATTGCACCCCAAAATTGGAAATTATGAATAAAGGCTGTTTCTGTTAGGAACATCCCAGACTTTTGATATTTGGAATGTCAGTAGAGGAAATGACAACCTTCATACACTGCAAATTTGGGGTTCCTACCACCATGCAAATCAGAGTTATGGGGGTGCAAATGTGCAAAAATTTACCATAGGCTTTCATTGGGGACTAGGTTTTGAGGGTACAAAAGTGCAGATTTCTGCGAAACGGTAAGGCTGAGCGACCCTAAATTTTCAGGCTTTGTTGGAATTTTTAGGGGGCTCAGGAATGGTGAGTTTGGGGTCCCTACCCCAAAGATTTCATACCCTAGAGTCATAAAAACATGTATTTTTGCACTTGTACTGGTGACAAACGTAAATCGCTGCCATGGTTGATAGCAACATCTGAAACTCACAGTATTTGGCATGAAGATAGAAGGCATATTGACTTACTTGTACTCCAAGTGTGGGGTCCCTACCACCCTGCAAACCAGAGTTATGGGGTTGCAAAAATGCTAAAATCCCCCATAGGCTTTCATTAGGGCCTATGTTTTGAGGTACAAAAGTGGAGATTTCTGCCGAACGGTAAGGCTGAGCGGCCCCAAATTTTCAGGCTTTGTTGTGACTTTTAGGGGGCTCAGGACTGATGAGTTTGGGATCTCTATCCCAAAGAAGTCATACCCTAGGGTCATAGAAACATGTTTATTTTTGCACTTCTACTGGTAACAAACGTAAATCGCTGCCATGGTCGATAGAAACGTCTGAGGCTCACAGCATTTGGTAGGAAGTTAGAAAGGATATTGACTTTTTTGTAATCCAAGTGTAGGGTCTCTACCACCCTGCAAACCAGAGTTATGGGGGTTCAAAAGTGCTAAAATCCCTCATAGGCTTTCATAAGGGCCTATGTATTGAGGTACAAAAGCAGAGATTTCTGACGAATGGTAAGGCTGAGCAGCCCCAAATTTTCAGGCTTTGTTTTGACTTCTAGGGGGCTCAGGACTGATGAGTTTGGGGTCCCTATCCCAAAGAAGTCATACCCTAGGGTCATAGAAACATGTTTATTTTTGCACTTCTACTGGTGAAAAATGTAAATCGCTGCCATGGTCGATAGAAATGTTAGCGTTGGGACTTCGGACCTTTTTCACAAGTATTTTGGGCCAGCTTGCTCCACTCCACAGGGTTATAGGGGAAACGAAGAAAGTGATGTTTTGATGCTTTTCTATACCGCCTATAGCCACCAGGGGGTGAATTGAGTATCTGTCTAATTAGAGGGGAATCCCTGGATTTAGAGCCCTTCAGGGACAGAGGTGGCACTGTGGAGCATGTTTCCTGTCAGCGTTAGAGTCAGCGTTAAACTCGGCATTACACTCAGCGTTAGACTCAGCGTTGGACTCAGCGTTAAACTCAGCGTTGGACTCAGCGTTAAACTCAGCGTTGGACTCAGCGTTAGACTCAGCGTTAGACTCAGCGTTGGACTCAGCGTTAGACTCAGCGTTGGACTCAGCGTTAGACTCAGCGTTGGACTCAGCGTTGGACTCAGCGTTGGACTCAGCGTTAGACTCAGCGTTAAACTCAGCGTTGGACTCAGCGTTGGACTCAGCATTAGACTCAGCGTTGGACTCAGCGTTGAACTCAGCGTTAGACTCAGCGTTAACTCAGCGTTGGACTCAGCGTTGGACTCAGTGTTGGACTCAGCGTTAAACTCAGCGTTGGACTCAGCGTTAGACTCAGCGTTGGACTCAGCGTTAGACTCAGCGTTGGACTCAGCGTTGAACTCAGCGTTGAACTCAGCGTTGGACTCAGCGTTAGACTCAGCATTGGACTCAGCGTTAGACTCAGCGTTGAACTCAGCATTAGACTCAGCGTTAGACTCAGCGTTGAACTCAGCGTTAGACTCAGTGTTAGACTCAGCGTTAACTCAGCGTTGAACTCAGCGTTGGACTCAGCGTTGGACTCAGCGTTAAACTCAGCGTTGGACTCAGCGTTGGACTCAGCGTTGGACTCAGCGTTAGACTCAGCGTTGAACTCAGCGTTAGACTCAGCGTTGGACTCAGCGTTAACTCAGCGTTAGACTCAGCGTTGAACTCAGCGTTAGACTCAGCGTTGAACTCAGCGTTAGACTCAGCGTTGGACTCAGCGTTAGACTCAGCGTTGAACTCAGCGTTAGACTCAGCGTTGGACTCAGCGTTAACTCAGCGTTAAACTCAGCGTTGGACTCAGCGTTAAACTCAGCGTTGGACTCAGCATTGGACTCAGCATTGGACTCAGCGTTGGACTCAGCGTTAGACTCAGCGTTGGACTCAGCGTTAAACTCAGCATTGGACTCAGCGTTGGACTCAGCGTTGGACTCAGCGTTAGACTCAGCGTTGAACTCAGCGTTAGACTCAGCGTTGGACTCAGCGTTAACTCAGCGTTAGACTCAGCGTTGAACTCAGCGTTAGACTCAGTGTTGGACTCAGCGTTGGACTCAGCGTTGGACTCAGCGTTGGACTCAGCGTTAGACTCAGCGTTAACTCAGCCTTAACTCAGCGTTGGACTCAGCGTTGGACTCAGCGTTGGACTCAGCGTTGGACTCAGCGTTAAACTCAGCGTTGGACTCAGCGTTAGACTCAGCGTTGGACTCAGCGTTGGACTCAGCGTTGGACTCAGCGTTGAACTCAGCGTTAGACTCAGCGTTGGACTCAGCGTTAGACTCAGCATTGGACTCAGCGTTAGACTCAGCGTTGAACTCAGCATTAGACTCAGCGTTGAACTCAGCGTTAGACTCAGTGTTAGACTCAGCGTTAACTCAGCGTTGAACTCAGCGTTGGACTCAGCGTTGGACTCAGCGTTAAACTCAGCGTTGGACTCAGCGTTGGACTCAGCATTGGACTCAGCATTAGACTCAGCATTGGACTCAGCATTAGACTCAGCGTTGGACTCAGCGTTAGACTCAGCGTTGGACTCAGCGTTGAACTCAGCGTTAGACTCAGCCTTGGACTCAGCGTTAGACTCAGCATTGGACTCAGCGTTAACTCAGCGTTAGACTCAGCGTTGAACTCAGCGTTAGACTCAGCGTTGAACTCAGCGTTAGACTCAGCGTTGGACTCAGCGTTAACTCAGCGTTAAACTCAGCGTTGGACTCAGCGTTAAACTCAGCGTTGGACTCAGCATTGGACTCAGCATTAGACTCAGCGTTGGACTCAGCGTTAGACTCAGCGTTGGACTCAGCGTTAAACTCAGCGTTGGACTCAGCGTTGGACTCAGCGTTGGACTCAGCGTTAGACTCAGCGTTGAACTCAGCGTTAGACTCAGCGTTGGACTCAGCGTTAACTCAGCGTTAAACTCAGCGTTGGACTCAGCGTTAAACTCAGCGTTGGACTCAGCATTGGACTCAGCATTAGACTCAGCGTTGGACTCAGCGTTAGACTCAGCGTTGGACTCAGCGTTGAACTCAGCGTTAGACTCAGCGTTAGACTCAGCGTTGGACTCAGCGTTAGACTCAGCATTGGACTCAGCGTTGAACTCAGCGTTAACTCAGCGTTAAACTCAGCGTTGGACTCAGCGTTAAACTCAGCGTTGGACTCAGCATTGGACTCAGCATTAGACTCAGCGTTGGACTCAGCGTTAGACTCAGCGTTGGACTCAGCGTTGAACTCAGCGTTAGACTCAGCGTTGGACTCAGCGTTAAACTCAGCGTTGGACTCAGCGTTGGACTCAGCATTGGACTCAGCGTTAGACTCAGCGTTGAACTCAGCGTTAGACTCAGCGTTGGACTCAGCGTTAACTCAGCGTTAAACTCAGCGTTGGACTCAGCGTTAAACTCAGCGTTGGACTCAGCATTGGACTCAGCATTAGACTCAGCGTTGGACTCAGCGTTGGACTCAGCGTTGGACTCAGCGTTAAACTCAGCGTTAGACTCAGCGTTGGACTCAGCGTTAGACTCAGCGTTGGACTCAGCGTTGGACTCAGCGTTGGACTCAGCGTTAAACTCAGCGTTGGACTCAGCGTTGGACTCAGCGTTAAACTCAGCGTTGGACTCAGCGTTGGACTCAGCGTTGGACTCAGCGTTGGACTCAGCGTTAGACTCAGCGTTAGACTCAGCGTTGAACTCAGCGTTAGACTCAGCGTTGGACTCAGCGTTAACTCAGCGTTAGACTCAGCGTTGAACTCAGCGTTAGACTCAGCGTTGGACTCAGCGTTGGACTCAGCGTTGGACTCAGCGTTGGACTCAGCGTTGGACTCAGCGTTGGACTCAGCGTTAGACTCAGCGTTAACTCAGCGTTGGACTCAGCGTTGGACTCAGCGTTGGACTCAGCGTTAAACTCAGCGTTGGACTCAGCGTTAGACTCAGCGTTGGACTCAGCGTTAGACTCAGCGTTGGACTCAGCGTTGAACTCAGCGTTAGACTCAGCGTTGGACTCAGCGTTAGACTCAGCATTGGACTCAGCGTTAGACTCAGCGTTGAACTCAGCATTAGACTCAGCGTTGAACTCAGCGTTGAACTCAGCGTTAGACTCAGCGTTAACTCAGCGTTAAACTCAGCGTTGGACTCAGCGTTAAACTCAGCGTTGGACTCAGCATTGGACTCAGCATTAGACTCAGCGTTGGACTCAGCGTTAGACTCAGCGTTGGACTCAGCGTTAAACTCAGCGTTGGACTCAGCGTTGGACTCAGCGTTGGACTCAGCGTTAGACTCAGCGTTGAACTCAGCGTTAGACTCAGCGTTGGACTCAGCGTTAGACTCAGCATTGGACTCAGCGTTGAACTCAGCGTTAACTCAGCGTTAAACTCAGCGTTGGACTCAGCGTTAAACTCAGCGTTGGACTCAGCATTGGACTCAGCATTAGACTCAGCGTTGGACTCAGCGTTAGACTCAGCGTTGGACTCAGCGTTGAACTCAGCGTTAAACTCAGCGTTGGACTCAGCGTTGGACTCAGCGTTGGACTCAGCGTTAGACTCAGCGTTGAACTCAGCGTTAGACTCAGCGTTGGACTCAGCGTTAACTCAGCGTTAAACTCAGCGTTGGACTCAGCGTTAAACTCAGCGTTGGACTCAGCATTGGACTCAGCATTAGACTCAGCGTTGGACTCAGCGTTAGACTCAGCGTTGGACTCAGCGTTAAACTCAGCGTTAGACTCAGCGTTAGACTCAGCGTTGGACTCAGCGTTAGACTCAGCATTGGACTCAGCGTTGAACTCAGCGTTAACTCAGCGTTAAACTCAGCGTTGGACTCAGCGTTAAACTCAGCGTTGGACTCAGCATTGGACTCAGCATTAGACTCAGCGTTGGACTCAGCGTTAGACTCAGCGTTGGACTCAGCGTTGAACTCAGCGTTAGACTCAGCGTTGGACTCAGCGTTAGACTCAGCATTGGACTCAGCGTTGAACTCAGCGTTGGACTCAGCGTTGGACTCAGCGTTGGACTCAGCGTTGGACTCAGCGTTAGACTCAGCGTTGAACTCAGCGTTAGACTCAGCGTTGGACTCAGCGTTGGACTCAGCGTTGGACTCAGCGTTAAACTCAGCGTTAAACTCAGCATTGGACTCAGCGTTGGACTCAGCGTTAAACTCAGCGTTGGACTCAGCGTTGGACTCAGCGTTGGACTCAGCGTTGGACTCAGCGTTAGACTCAGCGTTAAACTCAGCGTTAACTCAGCGTTAGACTCAGCGTTGAACTCAGCGTTAGACTCAGTGTTGAACTCAGCGTTAGACTCAGCGTTGAACTCAGCGTTAACTCAGCGTTGGACTCAGCGTTGGACTCAGCGTTGAACTCAGCGTTAGACTCAGCGTTAGACTCAGCGTTAGACTCAGCGTTAGACTCAGCGTTAGACTCAGAAGTTAGGGTTGAAGTTAGGGTTGAAGTTAGTGTTAGGGTTAGGGTTGGGACTTAGGAAATTCTTACAAGTATTTTGTGCCAGCTTGGCCCGCTCCACAGGGTTATAGGGAAAACGAAGAAAATGTCCCAACGTCCCACTCAATGTAAGTCTATGGGGACGGGTTAGTTTTGGATGCCGTTTCTGTTAGGAATGAGCCAAGCTCTTGAAACTTGGTACATAGGTAGAGGCTGGATTGTCCGACATTAATTTAAAATCTGGGGTTACTAGCCCCCCGAGAACTGGAGATATTGCACCCCAAAATTGGAAATTATGAATAAAGGCTGTTTCTGTTAGGAACATCCCAGACTTTTGATATTTGGAATGTCAGTAGAGGAAATGACAACCTTCATACACTGCAAATTTGGGGTTCCTACCACCATGCAAATCAGAGTTATGGGGGTGCAAATGTGCAAAAATTTACCATAGGCTTTCATTGGGGACTAGGTTTTGAGGGTACAAAAGTGCAGATTTCTGCGAAACGGTAAGGCTGAGCGACCCTAAATTTTCAGGCTTTGTTGGAATTTTTAGGGGGCTCAGGAATGGTGAGTTTGGGGTCCCTACCCCAAAGATTTCATACCCTAGAGTCATAAAAACATGTATTTTTGCACTTGTACTGGTGACAAACGTAAATCGCTGCCATGGTTGATAGCAACATCTGAAACTCACAGTATTTGGCATGAAGATAGAAGGCATATTGACTTACTTGTACTCCAAGTGTGGGGTCCCTACCACCCTGCAAACCAGAGTTATGGGGTTGCAAAAATGCTAAAATCCCCCATAGGCTTTCATTAGGGCCTATGTTTTGAGGTACAAAAGTGGAGATTTCTGCCGAACGGTAAGGCTGAGCGGCCCCAAATTTTCAGGCTTTGTTGTGACTTTTAGGGGGCTCAGGACTGATGAGTTTGGGATCTCTATCCCAAAGAAGTCATACCCTAGGGTCATAGAAACATGTTTATTTTTGCACTTCTACTGGTAACAAACGTAAATCGCTGCCATGGTCGATAGAAACGTCTGAGGCTCACAGCATTTGGTAGGAAGTTAGAAAGGATATTGACTTTTTTGTAATCCAAGTGTAGGGTCTCTACCACCCTGCAAACCAGAGTTATGGGGGTTCAAAAGTGCTAAAATCCCTCATAGGCTTTCATAAGGGCCTATGTATTGAGGTACAAAAGCAGAGATTTCTGACGAATGGTAAGGCTGAGCAGCCCCAAATTTTCAGGCTTTGTTTTGACTTCTAGGGGGCTCAGGACTGATGAGTTTGGGGTCCCTATCCCAAAGAAGTCATACCCTAGGGTCATAGAAACATGTTTATTTTTGCACTTCTACTGGTGAAAAATGTAAATCGCTGCCATGGTCGATAGAAATGTTAGCGTTGGGACTTCGGACCTTTTTCACAAGTATTTTGGGCCAGCTTGCTCCACTCCACAGGGTTATAGGGGAAACGAAGAAAGTGATGTTTTGATGCTTTTCTATACCGCCTATAGCCACCAGGGGGTGAATTGAGTATCTGTCTAATTAGAGGGGAATCCCTGGATTTAGAGCCCTTCAGGGACAGAGGTGGCACTGTGGAGCATGTTTCCTGTCAGCGTTAGAGTCAGCGTTAAACTCGGCATTACACTCAGCGTTAGACTCAGCGTTGGACTCAGCGTTAAACTCAGCGTTGGACTCAGCGTTAAACTCAGCGTTGGACTCAGCGTTGGACTCAGCGTTGGACTCAGCGTTGGACTCAGCGTTGGACTCAGCGTTAGACTCAGCGTTAGACTCAGCGTTGGACTCAGCGTTAGACTCAGCGTTGGACTCAGCGTTAGACTCAGCGTTGGACTCAGCGTTGGACTCAGCGTTGGACTCAGCGTTAGACTCAGCGTTAAACTCAGCGTTGGACTCAGCGTTGGACTCAGCATTAGACTCAGCGTTGGACTCAGCGTTGAACTCAGCGTTAGACTCAGCGTTAACTCAGCGTTGGACTCAGCGTTGGACTCAGTGTTGGACTCAGCGTTAAACTCAGCGTTGGACTCAGCGTTAGACTCAGCGTTGGACTCAGCGTTAGACTCAGCGTTGGACTCAGCGTTGAACTCAGCGTTGAACTCAGCGTTGGACTCAGCGTTAGACTCAGCATTGGACTCAGCGTTAGACTCAGCGTTGAACTCAGCATTAGACTCAGCGTTAGACTCAGCGTTGAACTCAGCGTTAGACTCAGTGTTAGACTCAGCGTTAACTCAGCGTTGAACTCAGCGTTGGACTCAGCGTTGGACTCAGCGTTAAACTCAGCGTTGGACTCAGCGTTGGACTCAGCGTTGGACTCAGCGTTAGACTCAGCGTTGAACTCAGCGTTAGACTCAGCGTTGGACTCAGCGTTAACTCAGCGTTAGACTCAGCGTTGAACTCAGCGTTAGACTCAGCGTTGAACTCAGCGTTAGACTCAGCGTTGGACTCAGCGTTAGACTCAGCGTTGAACTCAGCGTTAGACTCAGCGTTGGACTCAGCGTTAACTCAGCGTTAAACTCAGCGTTGGACTCAGCGTTAAACTCAGCGTTGGACTCAGCATTGGACTCAGCATTGGACTCAGCGTTGGACTCAGCGTTAGACTCAGCGTTGGACTCAGCGTTAAACTCAGCATTGGACTCAGCGTTGGACTCAGCGTTGGACTCAGCGTTAGACTCAGCGTTGAACTCAGCGTTAGACTCAGCGTTGGACTCAGCGTTAACTCAGCGTTAGACTCAGCGTTGAACTCAGCGTTAGACTCAGCGTTGGACTCAGCGTTGGACTCAGCGTTGGACTCAGCGTTGGACTCAGCGTTAGACTCAGCGTTAACTCAGCCTTAACTCAGCGTTGGACTCAGCGTTGGACTCAGCGTTGGACTCAGCGTTGGACTCAGCGTTAAACTCAGCGTTGGACTCAGCGTTAGACTCAGCGTTGGACTCAGCGTTGGACTCAGCGTTGGACTCAGCGTTGAACTCAGCGTTAGACTCAGCGTTGGACTCAGCGTTAGACTCAGCATTGGACTCAGCGTTAGACTCAGCGTTGAACTCAGCATTAGACTCAGCGTTGAACTCAGCGTTAGACTCAGTGTTAGACTCAGCGTTAACTCAGCGTTGAACTCAGCGTTGGACTCAGCGTTGGACTCAGCGTTAAACTCAGCGTTGGACTCAGCGTTGGACTCAGCATTGGACTCAGCATTAGACTCAGCATTGGACTCAGCATTAGACTCAGCGTTGGACTCAGCGTTAGACTCAGCGTTGGACTCAGCGTTGAACTCAGCGTTAGACTCAGCCTTGGACTCAGCGTTAGACTCAGCATTGGACTCAGCGTTAACTCAGCGTTAGACTCAGCGTTGAACTCAGCGTTAGACTCAGCGTTGAACTCAGCGTTAGACTCAGCGTTGGACTCAGCGTTAACTCAGCGTTAAACTCAGCGTTGGACTCAGCGTTAAACTCAGCGTTGGACTCAGCATTGGACTCAGCATTAGACTCAGCGTTGGACTCAGCGTTAGACTCAGCGTTGGACTCAGCGTTAAACTCAGCGTTGGACTCAGCGTTGGACTCAGCGTTGGACTCAGCGTTAGACTCAGCGTTGAACTCAGCGTTAGACTCAGCGTTGGACTCAGCGTTAACTCAGCGTTAAACTCAGCGTTGGACTCAGCGTTAAACTCAGCGTTGGACTCAGCATTGGACTCAGCATTAGACTCAGCGTTGGACTCAGCGTTAGACTCAGCGTTGGACTCAGCGTTGAACTCAGCGTTAGACTCAGCGTTAGACTCAGCGTTGGACTCAGCGTTAGACTCAGCATTGGACTCAGCGTTGAACTCAGCGTTAACTCAGCGTTAAACTCAGCGTTGGACTCAGCGTTAAACTCAGCGTTGGACTCAGCATTGGACTCAGCATTAGACTCAGCGTTGGACTCAGCGTTAGACTCAGCGTTGGACTCAGCGTTGAACTCAGCGTTAGACTCAGCGTTGGACTCAGCGTTAAACTCAGCGTTGGACTCAGCGTTGGACTCAGCGTTGGACTCAGCGTTAGACTCAGCGTTGAACTCAGCGTTAGACTCAGCGTTGGACTCAGCGTTAACTCAGCGTTAAACTCAGCGTTGGACTCAGCGTTAAACTCAGCGTTGGACTCAGCATTGGACTCAGCATTAGACTCAGCGTTGGACTCAGCGTTGGACTCAGCGTTGGACTCAGCGTTAAACTCAGCGTTAGACTCAGCGTTGGACTCAGCGTTAGACTCAGCGTTGGACTCAGCGTTGGACTCAGCGTTGGACTCAGCGTTAAACTCAGCGTTGGACTCAGCGTTGGACTCAGCGTTAAACTCAGCGTTGGACTCAGTGTTGGACTCAGCGTTGGACTCAGCGTTGGACTCAGCGTTAGACTCAGCGTTAGACTCAGCGTTGAACTCAGCGTTAGACTCAGCGTTGGACTCAGCGTTAACTCAGCGTTAGACTCAGCGTTGAACTCAGCGTTAGACTCAGCGTTGGACTCAGCGTTGGACTCAGCGTTGGACTCAGCGTTGGACTCAGCGTTAGACTCAGCGTTAACTCAGCGTTGGACTCAGCGTTGGACTCAGCGTTGGACTCAGCGTTAAACTCAGCGTTGGACTCAGCGTTAGACTCAGCGTTGGACTCAGCGTTAGACTCAGCGTTGGACTCAGCGTTGAACTCAGCGTTAGACTCAGCGTTGGACTCAGCGTTAGACTCAGCATTGGACTCAGCGTTAGACTCAGCGTTGAACTCAGCATTAGACTCAGCGTTGAACTCAGCGTTGAACTCAGCGTTAGACTCAGCGTTAACTCAGCGTTAAACTCAGCGTTGGACTCAGCGTTAAACTCAGCGTTGGACTCAGCATTGGACTCAGCATTAGACTCAGCGTTGGACTCAGCGTTAGACTCAGCGTTGGACTCAGCGTTAAACTCAGCGTTGGACTCAGCGTTGGACTCAGCGTTGGACTCAGCGTTAGACTCAGCGTTGAACTCAGCGTTAGACTCAGCGTTGGACTCAGCGTTAGACTCAGCATTGGACTCAGCGTTGAACTCAGCGTTAACTCAGCGTTAAACTCAGCGTTGGACTCAGCGTTAAACTCAGCGTTGGACTCAGCATTGGACTCAGCATTAGACTCAGCGTTGGACTCAGCGTTAGACTCAGCGTTGGACTCAGCGTTGAACTCAGCGTTAAACTCAGCGTTGGACTCAGCGTTGGACTCAGCGTTGGACTCAGCGTTAGACTCAGCGTTGAACTCAGCGTTAGACTCAGCGTTGGACTCAGCGTTAACTCAGCGTTAAACTCAGCGTTGGACTCAGCGTTAAACTCAGCGTTGGACTCAGCATTGGACTCAGCATTAGACTCAGCGTTGGACTCAGCGTTAGACTCAGCGTTGGACTCAGCGTTAAACTCAGCGTTAGACTCAGCGTTAGACTCAGCGTTGGACTCAGCGTTAGACTCAGCATTGGACTCAGCGTTGAACTCAGCGTTAACTCAGCGTTAAACTCAGCGTTGGACTCAGCGTTAAACTCAGCGTTGGACTCAGCATTGGACTCAGCATTAGACTCAGCGTTGGACTCAGCGTTAGACTCAGCGTTGGACTCAGCGTTGAACTCAGCGTTAGACTCAGCGTTGGACTCAGCGTTAGACTCAGCATTGGACTCAGCGTTGAACTCAGCGTTGGACTCAGCGTTGGACTCAGCGTTGGACTCAGCGTTGGACTCAGCGTTAGACTCAGCGTTGAACTCAGCGTTAGACTCAGCGTTGGACTCAGCGTTGGACTCAGCGTTGGACTCAGCGTTAAACTCAGCGTTAAACTCAGCATTGGACTCAGCGTTGGACTCAGCGTTAAACTCAGCGTTGGACTCAGCGTTGGACTCAGCGTTGGACTCAGCGTTGGACTCAGCGTTAGACTCAGCGTTAAACTCAGCGTTAACTCAGCGTTAGACTCAGCGTTGAACTCAGCGTTAGACTCAGCGTTGAACTCAGCGTTAGACTCAGCGTTGAACTCAGCGTTAACTCAGCGTTGGACTCAGCGTTGGACTCAGCGTTGAACTCAGCGTTAGACTCAGCGTTAGACTCAGCGTTAGACTCAGCGTTAGACTCAGCGTTAGACTCAGAAGTTAGGGTTGAAGTTAGGGTTGAAGTTAGTGTTAGGGTTAGGGTTGGGACTTAGGAAATTCTTACAAGTATTTTGTGCCAGCTTGGCCCGCTCCACAGGGTTATAGGGAAAACGAAGAAAATGTCCCAACGTCCCACTCAATGTAAGTCTATGGGGACGGGTTAGTTTTGGATGCCGTTTCTGTTAGGAATGAGCCAAGCTCTTGAAACTTGGTACATAGGTAGAGGCTGGATTGTCCGACATTAATTTAAAATCTGGGGTTACTAGCCACCCGAGAACTGGAGATATTGCACCCCAAAATTGGAAATTATGAATAAAGGCTGTTTCTGTTAGGAACATCCCAGACTTTTGATATTTGGAATGTCAGTAGAGGAAATGACAACCTTCATACACTGCAAATTTGGGGTTCCTACCACCATGCAAATCAGAGTTATGGGGGTGCAAATGTGCAAAAATTTACCATAGGCTTTCATTGGGGACTAGGTTTTGAGGGTACAAAAGTGCAGATTTCTGCGAAACGGTAAGGCTGAGCGACCCTAAATTTTCAGGCTTTGTTGGAATTTTTAGGGGGCTCAGGAATGGTGAGTTTGGGGTCCCTACCCCAAAGATTTCATACCCTAGAGTCATAAAAACATGTATTTTTGCACTTGTACTGGTGACAAACGTAAATCGCTGCCATGGTTGATAGCAACATCTGAAACTCACAGTATTTGGCATGAAGATAGAAGGCATATTGACTTACTTGTACTCCAAGTGTGGGGTCCCTACCACCCTGCAAACCAGAGTTATGGGGTTGCAAAAATGCTAAAATCCCCCATAGGCTTTCATTAGGGCCTATGTTTTGAGGTACAAAAGTGGAGATTTCTGCCGAACGGTAAGGCTGAGCGGCCCCAAATTTTCAGGCTTTGTTGTGACTTTTAGGGGGCTCAGGACTGATGAGTTTGGGATCTCTATCCCAAAGAAGTCATACCCTAGGGTCATAGAAACATGTTTATTTTTGCACTTCTACTGGTAACAAACGTAAATCGCTGCCATGGTCGATAGAAACGTCTGAGGCTCACAGCATTTGGTAGGAAGTTAGAAAGGATATTGACTTTTTTGTAATCCAAGTGTAGGGTCTCTACCACCCTGCAAACCAGAGTTATGGGGGTTCAAAAGTGCTAAAATCCCTCATAGGCTTTCATAAGGGCCTATGTATTGAGGTACAAAAGCAGAGATTTCTGACGAATGGTAAGGCTGAGCAGCCCCAAATTTTCAGGCTTTGTTTTGACTTCTAGGGGGCTCAGGACTGATGAGTTTGGGGTCCCTATCCCAAAGAAGTCATACCCTAGGGTCATAGAAACATGTTTATTTTTGCACTTCTACTGGTGAAAAATGTAAATCGCTGCCATGGTCGATAGAAATGTTAGCGTTGGGACTTCGGACCTTTTTCACAAGTATTTTGGGCCAGCTTGCTCCACTCCACAGGGTTATAGGGGAAACGAAGAAAGTGATGTTTTGATGCTTTTCTATACCGCCTATAGCCACCAGGGGGTGAATTGAGTATCTGTCTAATTAGAGGGGAATCCCTGGATTTAGAGCCCTTCAGGGACAGAGGTGGCACTGTGGAGCATGTTTCCTGTCAGCGTTAGAGTCAGCGTTAAACTCGGCATTACACTCAGCGTTAGACTCAGCGTTGGACTCAGCGTTAAACTCAGCGTTGGACTCAGCGTTAAACTCAGCGTTGGACTCAGCGTTGGACTCAGCGTTGGACTCAGCGTTGGACTCAGCGTTGGACTCAGCGTTGGACTCAGCGTTAGACTCAGCGTTAGACTCAGCGTTGGACTCAGCGTTAGACTCAGCGTTGGACTCAGCGTTAGACTCAGCGTTGGACTCAGCGTTGGACTCAGCGTTGGACTCAGCGTTAGACTCAGCGTTAAACTCAGCGTTGGACTCAGCGTTGGACTCAGCATTAGACTCAGCGTTGGACTCAGCGTTGAACTCAGCGTTAGACTCAGCGTTAACTCAGCGTTGGACTCAGCGTTGGACTCAGTGTTGGACTCAGCGTTAAACTCAGCGTTGGACTCAGCGTTAGACTCAGCGTTGGACTCAGCGTTAGACTCAGCGTTGGACTCAGCGTTGAACTCAGCGTTGAACTCAGCGTTGGACTCAGCGTTAGACTCAGCATTGGACTCAGCGTTAGACTCAGCGTTGAACTCAGCATTAGACTCAGCGTTAGACTCAGCGTTGAACTCAGCGTTAGACTCAGTGTTAGACTCAGCGTTAACTCAGCGTTGAACTCAGCGTTGGACTCAGCGTTGGACTCAGCGTTAAACTCAGCGTTGGACTCAGCGTTGGACTCAGCGTTGGACTCAGCGTTAGACTCAGCGTTGAACTCAGCGTTAGACTCAGCGTTGGACTCAGCGTTAACTCAGCGTTAGACTCAGCGTTGAACTCAGCGTTAGACTCAGCGTTGAACTCAGCGTTAGACTCAGCGTTGGACTCAGCGTTAGACTCAGCGTTGAACTCAGCGTTAGACTCAGCGTTGGACTCAGCGTTAACTCAGCGTTAAACTCAGCGTTGGACTCAGCGTTAAACTCAGCGTTGGACTCAGCATTGGACTCAGCATTGGACTCAGCGTTGGACTCAGCGTTAGACTCAGCGTTGGACTCAGCGTTAAACTCAGCATTGGACTCAGCGTTGGACTCAGCGTTGGACTCAGCGTTAGACTCAGCGTTGAACTCAGCGTTAGACTCAGCGTTGGACTCAGCGTTAACTCAGCGTTAGACTCAGCGTTGAACTCAGCGTTAGACTCAGCGTTGGACTCAGCGTTGGACTCAGCGTTGGACTCAGCGTTGGACTCAGCGTTAGACTCAGCGTTAACTCAGCCTTAACTCAGCGTTGGACTCAGCGTTGGACTCAGCGTTGGACTCAGCGTTGGACTCAGCGTTAAACTCAGCGTTGGACTCAGCGTTAGACTCAGCGTTGGACTCAGCGTTGGACTCAGCGTTGGACTCAGCGTTGAACTCAGCGTTAGACTCAGCGTTGGACTCAGCGTTAGACTCAGCATTGGACTCAGCGTTAGACTCAGCGTTGAACTCAGCATTAGACTCAGCGTTGAACTCAGCGTTAGACTCAGTGTTAGACTCAGCGTTAACTCAGCGTTGAACTCAGCGTTGGACTCAGCGTTGGACTCAGCGTTAAACTCAGCGTTGGACTCAGCGTTGGACTCAGCATTGGACTCAGCATTAGACTCAGCATTGGACTCAGCATTAGACTCAGCGTTGGACTCAGCGTTAGACTCAGCGTTGGACTCAGCGTTGAACTCAGCGTTAGACTCAGCCTTGGACTCAGCGTTAGACTCAGCATTGGACTCAGCGTTAACTCAGCGTTAGACTCAGCGTTGAACTCAGCGTTAGACTCAGCGTTGAACTCAGCGTTAGACTCAGCGTTGGACTCAGCGTTAACTCAGCGTTAAACTCAGCGTTGGACTCAGCGTTAAACTCAGCGTTGGACTCAGCATTGGACTCAGCATTAGACTCAGCGTTGGACTCAGCGTTAGACTCAGCGTTGGACTCAGCGTTAAACTCAGCGTTGGACTCAGCGTTGGACTCAGCGTTGGACTCAGCGTTAGACTCAGCGTTGAACTCAGCGTTAGACTCAGCGTTGGACTCAGCGTTAACTCAGCGTTAAACTCAGCGTTGGACTCAGCGTTAAACTCAGCGTTGGACTCAGCATTGGACTCAGCATTAGACTCAGCGTTGGACTCAGCGTTAGACTCAGCGTTGGACTCAGCGTTGAACTCAGCGTTAGACTCAGCGTTAGACTCAGCGTTGGACTCAGCGTTAGACTCAGCATTGGACTCAGCGTTGAACTCAGCGTTAACTCAGCGTTAAACTCAGCGTTGGACTCAGCGTTAAACTCAGCGTTGGACTCAGCATTGGACTCAGCATTAGACTCAGCGTTGGACTCAGCGTTAGACTCAGCGTTGGACTCAGCGTTGAACTCAGCGTTAGACTCAGCGTTGGACTCAGCGTTAAACTCAGCGTTGGACTCAGCGTTGGACTCAGCGTTGGACTCAGCGTTAGACTCAGCGTTGAACTCAGCGTTAGACTCAGCGTTGGACTCAGCGTTAACTCAGCGTTAAACTCAGCGTTGGACTCAGCGTTAAACTCAGCGTTGGACTCAGCATTGGACTCAGCATTAGACTCAGCGTTGGACTCAGCGTTGGACTCAGCGTTGGACTCAGCGTTAAACTCAGCGTTAGACTCAGCGTTGGACTCAGCGTTAGACTCAGCGTTGGACTCAGCGTTGGACTCAGCGTTGGACTCAGCGTTAAACTCAGCGTTGGACTCAGCGTTGGACTCAGCGTTAAACTCAGCGTTGGACTCAGCGTTGGACTCAGCGTTGGACTCAGCGTTGGACTCAGCGTTAGACTCAGCGTTAGACTCAGCGTTGAACTCAGCGTTAGACTCAGCGTTGGACTCAGCGTTAACTCAGCGTTAGACTCAGCGTTGAACTCAGCGTTAGACTCAGCGTTGGACTCAGCGTTGGACTCAGCGTTGGACTCAGCGTTGGACTCAGCGTTAGACTCAGCGTTAACTCAGCGTTGGACTCAGCGTTGGACTCAGCGTTGGACTCAGCGTTAAACTCAGCGTTGGACTCAGCGTTAGACTCAGCGTTGGACTCAGCGTTAGACTCAGCGTTGGACTCAGCGTTGAACTCAGCGTTAGACTCAGCGTTGGACTCAGCGTTAGACTCAGCATTGGACTCAGCGTTAGACTCAGCGTTGAACTCAGCATTAGACTCAGCGTTGAACTCAGCGTTGAACTCAGCGTTAGACTCAGCGTTAACTCAGCGTTAAACTCAGCGTTGGACTCAGCGTTAAACTCAGCGTTGGACTCAGCGTTGAACTCAGCGTTAGACTCAGCGTTGGACTCAGCGTTAGACTCAGCATTGGACTCAGCGTTAGACTCAGCGTTGAACTCAGCATTAGACTCAGCGTTGAACTCAGCGTTAGACTCAGTGTTAGACTCAGCGTTAACTCAGCGTTGAACTCAGCGTTGGACTCAGCGTTGGACTCAGCGTTAAACTCAGCGTTGGACTCAGCGTTGGACTCAGCATTGGACTCAGCATTAGACTCAGCATTGGACTCAGCATTAGACTCAGCGTTGGACTCAGCGTTAGACTCAGCGTTGGACTCAGCGTTGAACTCAGCGTTAGACTCAGCCTTGGACTCAGCGTTAGACTCAGCATTGGACTCAGCGTTAACTCAGCGTTAGACTCAGCGTTGAACTCAGCGTTAGACTCAGCGTTGAACTCAGCGTTAGACTCAGCGTTGGACTCAGCGTTAACTCAGCGTTAAACTCAGCGTTGGACTCAGCGTTAAACTCAGCGTTGGACTCAGCATTGGACTCAGCATTAGACTCAGCGTTGGACTCAGCGTTAGACTCAGCGTTGGACTCAGCGTTAAACTCAGCGTTGGACTCAGCGTTGGACTCAGCGTTGGACTCAGCGTTAGACTCAGCGTTGAACTCAGCGTTAGACTCAGCGTTGGACTCAGCGTTAACTCAGCGTTAAACTCAGCGTTGGACTCAGCGTTAAACTCAGCGTTGGACTCAGCATTGGACTCAGCATTAGACTCAGCGTTGGACTCAGCGTTAGACTCAGCGTTGGACTCAGCGTTAAACTCAGCGTTAGACTCAGCGTTAGACTCAGCATTGGACTCAGCGTTGAACTCAGCGTTAACTCAGCGTTAAACTCAGCGTTGGACTCAGCGTTAAACTCAGCGTTGGACTCAGCATTGGACTCAGCATTAGACTCAGCGTTGGACTCAGCGTTAGACTCAGCGTTGGACTCAGCGTTGAACTCAGCGTTAGACTCAGCGTTGGACTCAGCGTTAAACTCAGCGTTGGACTCAGCGTTGGACTCAGCGTTGGACTCAGCGTTAGACTCAGCGTTGAACTCAGCGTTAGACTCAGCGTTGGACTCAGCGTTAACTCAGCGTTAAACTCAGCGTTGGACTCAGCGTTAAACTCAGCGTTGGACTCAGCATTGGACTCAGCATTAGACTCAGCGTTGGACTCAGCGTTGGACTCAGCGTTGGACTCAGCGTTAAACTCAGCGTTAGACTCAGCGTTGGACTCAGCGTTAGACTCAGCGTTGGACTCAGCGTTGGACTCAGCGTTGGACTCAGCGTTAAACTCAGCGTTGGACTCAGCGTTGGACTCAGCGTTAAACTCAGCGTTGGACTCAGCGTTGGACTCAGCGTTGGACTCAGCGTTGGACTCAGCGTTAGACTCAGCGTTAGACTCAGCGTTGAACTCAGCGTTAGACTCAGCGTTGGACTCAGCGTTAACTCAGCGTTAGACTCAGCGTTGAACTCAGCGTTAGACTCAGCGTTGGACTCAGCGTTGGACTCAGCGTTGGACTCAGCGTTGGACTCAGCGTTAGACTCAGCGTTAACTCAGCGTTGGACTCAGCGTTGGACTCAGCGTTGGACTCAGCGTTAAACTCAGCGTTGGACTCAGCGTTAGACTCAGCGTTGGACTCAGCGTTAGACTCAGCGTTGGACTCAGCGTTGAACTCAGCGTTAGACTCAGCGTTGGACTCAGCGTTAGACTCAGCATTGGACTCAGCGTTAGACTCAGCGTTGAACTCAGCATTAGACTCAGCGTTGAACTCAGCGTTGAACTCAGCGTTAGACTCAGCGTTAACTCAGCGTTAAACTCAGCGTTGGACTCAGCGTTAAACTCAGCGTTGGACTCAGCATTGGACTCAGCATTAGACTCAGCGTTGGACTCAGCGTTAGACTCAGCGTTGGACTCAGCGTTAAACTCAGCGTTGGACTCAGCGTTGGACTCAGCGTTGGACTCAGCGTTAGACTCAGCGTTGAACTCAGCGTTAGACTCAGCGTTGGACTCAGCGTTAGACTCAGCATTGGACTCAGCGTTGAACTCAGCGTTAACTCAGCGTTAAACTCAGCGTTGGACTCAGCGTTAAACTCAGCGTTGGACTCAGCATTGGACTCAGCATTAGACTCAGCGTTGGACTCAGCGTTAGACTCAGCGTTGGACTCAGCGTTGAACTCAGCGTTAAACTCAGCGTTGGACTCAGCGTTGGACTCAGCGTTGGACTCAGCGTTAGACTCAGCGTTGAACTCAGCGTTAGACTCAGCGTTGGACTCAGCGTTAACTCAGCGTTAAACTCAGCGTTGGACTCAGCGTTAAACTCAGCGTTGGACTCAGCATTGGACTCAGCATTAGACTCAGCGTTGGACTCAGCGTTAGACTCAGCGTTGGACTCAGCGTTAAACTCAGCGTTAGACTCAGCGTTAGACTCAGCGTTGGACTCAGCGTTAGACTCAGCATTGGACTCAGCGTTGAACTCAGCGTTAACTCAGCGTTAAACTCAGCGTTGGACTCAGCGTTAAACTCAGCGTTGGACTCAGCATTGGACTCAGCATTAGACTCAGCGTTGGACTCAGCGTTAGACTCAGCGTTGGACTCAGCGTTGAACTCAGCGTTAGACTCAGCGTTGGACTCAGCGTTAGACTCAGCATTGGACTCAGCGTTGAACTCAGCGTTGGACTCAGCGTTGGACTCAGCGTTGGACTCAGCGTTGGACTCAGCGTTAGACTCAGCGTTGAACTCAGCGTTAGACTCAGCGTTGGACTCAGCGTTGGACTCAGCGTTGGACTCAGCGTTAAACTCAGCGTTAAACTCAGCATTGGACTCAGCGTTGGACTCAGCGTTAAACTCAGCGTTGGACTCAGCGTTGGACTCAGCGTTGGACTCAGCGTTGGACTCAGCGTTAGACTCAGCGTTAAACTCAGCGTTAACTCAGCGTTAGACTCAGCGTTGAACTCAGCGTTAGACTCAGCGTTGAACTCAGCGTTAGACTCAGCGTTGAACTCAGCGTTAACTCAGCGTTGGACTCAGCGTTGGACTCAGCGTTGAACTCAGCGTTAGACTCAGCGTTAGACTCAGCGTTAGACTCAGCGTTAGACTCAGCGTTAGACTCAGAAGTTAGGGTTGAAGTTAGGGTTGAAGTTAGTGTTAGGGTTAGGGTTGGGACTTAGGAAATTCTTACAAGTATTTTGTGCCAGCTTGGCCCGCTCCACAGGGTTATAGGGAAAACGAAGAAAATGTCCCAACGTCCCACTCAATGTAAGTCTATGGGGACGGGTTAGTTTTGGATGCCGTTTCTGTTAGGAATGAGCCAAGCTCTTGAAACTTGGTACATAGGTAGAGGCTGGATTGTCCGACATTAATTTAAAATCTGGGGTTACTAGCCCCCCGAGAACTGGAGATATTGCACCCCAAAATTGGAAATTATGAATAAAGGCTGTTTCTGTTAGGAACATCCCAGACTTTTGATATTTGGAATGTCAGTAGAGGAAATGACAACCTTCATACACTGCAAATTTGGGGTTCCTACCACCATGCAAATCAGAGTTATGGGGGTGCAAATGTGCAAAAATTTACCATAGGCTTTCATTGGGGACTAGGTTTTGAGGGTACAAAAGTGCAGATTTCTGCGAAACGGTAAGGCTGAGCGACCCTAAATTTTCAGGCTTTGTTGGAATTTTTAGGGGGCTCAGGAATGGTGAGTTTGGGGTCCCTACCCCAAAGATTTCATACCCTAGAGTCATAAAAACATGTATTTTTGCACTTGTACTGGTGACAAACGTAAATCGCTGCCATGGTTGATAGCAACATCTGAAACTCACAGTATTTGGCATGAAGATAGAAGGCATATTGACTTACTTGTACTCCAAGTGTGGGGTCCCTACCACCCTGCAAACCAGAGTTATGGGGTTGCAAAAATGCTAAAATCCCCCATAGGCTTTCATTAGGGCCTATGTTTTGAGGTACAAAAGTGGAGATTTCTGCCGAACGGTAAGGCTGAGCGGCCCCAAATTTTCAGGCTTTGTTGTGACTTTTAGGGGGCTCAGGACTGATGAGTTTGGGATCTCTATCCCAAAGAAGTCATACCCTAGGGTCATAGAAACATGTTTATTTTTGCACTTCTACTGGTAACAAACGTAAATCGCTGCCATGGTCGATAGAAACGTCTGAGGCTCACAGCATTTGGTAGGAAGTTAGAAAGGATATTGACTTTTTTGTAATCCAAGTGTAGGGTCTCTACCACCCTGCAAACCAGAGTTATGGGGGTTCAAAAGTGCTAAAATCCCTCATAGGCTTTCATAAGGGCCTATGTATTGAGGTACAAAAGCAGAGATTTCTGACGAATGGTAAGGCTGAGCAGCCCCAAATTTTCAGGCTTTGTTTTGACTTCTAGGGGGCTCAGGACTGATGAGTTTGGGGTCCCTATCCCAAAGAAGTCATACCCTAGGGTCATAGAAACATGTTTATTTTTGCACTTCTACTGGTGAAAAATGTAAATCGCTGCCATGGTCGATAGAAATGTTAGCGTTGGGACTTCGGACCTTTTTCACAAGTATTTTGGGCCAGCTTGCTCCACTCCACAGGGTTATAGGGGAAACGAAGAAAGTGATGTTTTGATGCTTTTCTATACCGCCTATAGCCACCAGGGGGTGAATTGAGTATCTGTCTAATTAGAGGGGAATCCCTGGATTTAGAGCCCTTCAGGGACAGAGGTGGCACTGTGGAGCATGTTTCCTGTCAGCGTTAGAGTCAGCGTTAAACTCGGCATTACACTCAGCGTTAGACTCAGCGTTGGACTCAGCGTTAAACTCAGCGTTGGACTCAGCGTTAAACTCAGCGTTGGACTCAGCGTTGGACTCAGCGTTGGACTCAGCGTTGGACTCAGCGTTGGACTCAGCGTTGGACTCAGCGTTAGACTCAGCGTTAGACTCAGCGTTGGACTCAGCGTTAGACTCAGCGTTGGACTCAGCGTTAGACTCAGCGTTGGACTCAGCGTTGGACTCAGCGTTGGACTCAGCGTTAGACTCAGCGTTAAACTCAGCGTTGGACTCAGCGTTGGACTCAGCATTAGACTCAGCGTTGGACTCAGCGTTGAACTCAGCGTTAGACTCAGCGTTAACTCAGCGTTGGACTCAGCGTTGGACTCAGTGTTGGACTCAGCGTTAAACTCAGCGTTGGACTCAGCGTTAGACTCAGCGTTGGACTCAGCGTTAGACTCAGCGTTGGACTCAGCGTTGAACTCAGCGTTGAACTCAGCGTTGGACTCAGCGTTAGACTCAGCATTGGACTCAGCGTTAGACTCAGCGTTGAACTCAGCATTAGACTCAGCGTTAGACTCAGCGTTGAACTCAGCGTTAGACTCAGTGTTAGACTCAGCGTTAACTTAGCGTTGAACTCAGCGTTGGACTCAGCGTTGGACTCAGCGTTGGACTCAGCGTTAAACTCAGCGTTGGACTCAGCGTTGGACTCAGCGTTGGACTCAGCGTTAGACTCAGCGTTGAACTCAGCGTTAGACTCAGCGTTGGACTCAGCGTTAACTCAGCGTTAGACTCAGCGTTGAACTCAGCGTTAGACTCAGCGTTGAACTCAGCGTTAGACTCAGCGTTGGACTCAGCGTTAGACTCAGCGTTGAACTCAGCGTTAGACTCAGCGTTGAACTCAGCGTTAGACTCAGCGTTGGACTCAGCGTTAACTCAGCGTTAAACTCAGCGTTGGACTCAGCGTTAAACTCAGCGTTGGACTCAGCATTGGACTCAGCATTAGACTCAGCGTTGGACTCAGCGTTAGACTCAGCGTTGGACTCAGCGTTAAACTCAGCGTTAGACTCAGCGTTAGACTCAGCGTTGGACTCAGCGTTAGACTCAGCATTGGACTCAGCGTTGAACTCAGCGTTAACTCAGCGTTAAACTCAGCGTTGGACTCAGCGTTAAACTCAGCGTTGGACTCAGCATTGGACTCAGCATTAGACTCAGCGTTGGACTCAGCGTTAGACTCAGCGTTGGACTCAGCGTTGAACTCAGCGTTAGACTCAGCGTTGGACTCAGCGTTAGACTCAGCATTGGACTCAGCGTTGAACTCAGCGTTGGACTCAGCGTTGGACTCAGCGTTGGACTCAGCGTTGGACTCAGCGTTAGACTCAGCGTTGAACTCAGCGTTAGACTCAGCGTTGGACTCAGCGTTGGACTCAGCGTTGGACTCAGCGTTAAACTCAGCGTTAAACTCAGCATTGGACTCAGCGTTGGACTCAGCGTTAAACTCAGCGTTGGACTCAGCGTTGGACTCAGCGTTGGACTCAGCGTTGGACTCAGCGTTAGACTCAGCGTTAAACTCAGCGTTAACTCAGCGTTAGACTCAGCGTTGAACTCAGCGTTAGACTCAGCGTTGAACTCAGCGTTAGACTCAGCGTTGAACTCAGCGTTAACTCAGCGTTGGACTCAGCGTTGGACTCAGCGTTGAACTCAGCGTTAGACTCAGCGTTAGACTCAGCGTTAGACTCAGCGTTAGACTCAGCGTTAGACTCAGAAGTTAGGGTTGAAGTTAGGGTTGAAGTTAGTGTTAGGGTTAGGGTTGGGACTTAGGAAATTCTTACAAGTATTTTGTGCCAGCTTGGCCCGCTCCACAGGGTTATAGGGAAAACGAAGAAAATGTCCCAACGTCCCACTCAATGTAAGTCTATGGGGACGGGTTAGTTTTGGATGCCGTTTCTGTTAGGAATGAGCCAAGCTCTTGAAACTTGGTACATAGGTAGAGGCTGGATTGTCCGACATTAATTTAAAATCTGGGGTTACTAGCCCCCCGAGAACTGGAGATATTGCACCCCAAAATTGGAAATTATGAATAAAGGCTGTTTCTGTTAGGAACATCCCAGACTTTTGATATTTGGAATGTCAGTAGAGGAAATGACAACCTTCATACACTGCAAATTTGGGGTTCCTACCACCATGCAAATCAGAGTTATGGGGGTGCAAATGTGCAAAAATTTACCATAGGCTTTCATTGGGGACTAGGTTTTGAGGGTACAAAAGTGCAGATTTCTGCGAAACGGTAAGGCTGAGCGACCCTAAATTTTCAGGCTTTGTTGGAATTTTTAGGGGGCTCAGGAATGGTGAGTTTGGGGTCCCTACCCCAAAGATTTCATACCCTAGAGTCATAAAAACATGTATTTTTGCACTTGTACTGGTGACAAACGTAAATCGCTGCCATGGTTGATAGCAACATCTGAAACTCACAGTATTTGGCATGAAGATAGAAGGCATATTGACTTACTTGTACTCCAAGTGTGGGGTCCCTACCACCCTGCAAACCAGAGTTATGGGGTTGCAAAAATGCTAAAATCCCCCATAGGCTTTCATTAGGGCCTATGTTTTGAGGTACAAAAGTGGAGATTTCTGCCGAACGGTAAGGCTGAGCGGCCCCAAATTTTCAGGCTTTGTTGTGACTTTTAGGGGGCTCAGGACTGATGAGTTTGGGATCTCTATCCCAAAGAAGTCATACCCTAGGGTCATAGAAACATGTTTATTTTTGCACTTCTACTGGTAACAAACGTAAATCGCTGCCATGGTCGATAGAAACGTCTGAGGCTCACAGCATTTGGTAGGAAGTTAGAAAGGATATTGACTTTTTTGTAATCCAAGTGTAGGGTCTCTACCACCCTGCAAACCAGAGTTATGGGGGTTCAAAAGTGCTAAAATCCCTCATAGGCTTTCATAAGGGCCTATGTATTGAGGTACAAAAGCAGAGATTTCTGACGAATGGTAAGGCTGAGCAGCCCCAAATTTTCAGGCTTTGTTTTGACTTCTAGGGGGCTCAGGACTGATGAGTTTGGGGTCCCTATCCCAAAGAAGTCATACCCTAGGGTCATAGAAACATGTTTATTTTTGCACTTCTACTGGTGAAAAATGTAAATCGCTGCCATGGTCGATAGAAATGTTAGCGTTGGGACTTCGGACCTTTTTCACAAGTATTTTGGGCCAGCTTGCTCCACTCCACAGGGTTATAGGGGAAACGAAGAAAGTGATGTTTTGATGCTTTTCTATACCGCCTATAGCCACCAGGGGGTGAATTGAGTATCTGTCTAATTAGAGGGGAATCCCTGGATTTAGAGCCCTTCAGGGACAGAGGTGGCACTGTGGAGCATGTTTCCTGTCAGCGTTAGAGTCAGCGTTAAACTCGGCATTACACTCAGCGTTAGACTCAGCGTTGGACTCAGCGTTAAACTCAGCGTTGGACTCAGCGTTAAACTCAGCGTTGGACTCAGCGTTGGACTCAGCGTTGGACTCAGCGTTGGACTCAGCGTTGGACTCAGCGTTGGACTCAGCGTTAGACTCAGCGTTAGACTCAGCGTTGGACTCAGCGTTAGACTCAGCGTTGGACTCAGCGTTAGACTCAGCGTTGGACTCAGCGTTGGACTCAGCGTTGGACTCAGCGTTAGACTCAGCGTTAAACTCAGCGTTAAACTCAGCGTTGGACTCAGCGTTGGACTCAGCATTAGACTCAGCGTTGGACTCAGCGTTGAACTCAGCGTTAGACTCAGCGTTAACTCAGCGTTGGACTCAGCGTTGGACTCAGTGTTGGACTCAGCGTTAAACTCAGCGTTGGACTCAGCGTTAGACTCAGCGTTGGACTCAGCGTTAGACTCAGCGTTGGACTCAGCGTTGAACTCAGCGTTGAACTCAGCGTTGGACTCAGCGTTAGACTCAGCATTGGACTCAGCGTTAGACTCAGCGTTGAACTCAGCATTAGACTCAGCGTTAGACTCAGCGTTGAACTCAGCGTTAGACTCAGTGTTAGACTCAGCGTTAACTTAGCGTTGAACTCAGCGTTGGACTCAGCGTTGGACTCAGCGTTGGACTCAGCGTTAAACTCAGCGTTGGACTCAGCGTTGGACTCAGCGTTGGACTCAGCGTTAGACTCAGCGTTGAACTCAGCGTTAGACTCAGCGTTGGACTCAGCGTTAACTCAGCGTTAGACTCAGCGTTGAACTCAGCGTTAGACTCAGCGTTGAACTCAGCGTTAGACTCAGCGTTGGACTCAGCGTTAGACTCAGCGTTGAACTCAGCGTTAGACTCAGCGTTGAACTCAGCGTTAGACTCAGCGTTGGACTCAGCGTTAACTCAGCGTTAAACTCAGCGTTGGACTCAGCGTTAAACTCAGCGTTGGACTCAGCATTGGACTCAGCATTGGACTCAGCGTTGGACTCAGCGTTAGACTCAGCGTTGGACTCAGCGTTAAACTCAGCATTGGACTCAGCGTTGGACTCAGCGTTGGACTCAGCGTTAGACTCAGCGTTGAACTCAGCGTTAGACTCAGCGTTGGACTCAGCGTTAACTCAGCGTTAGACTCAGCGTTGAACTCAGCGTTAGACTCAGCGTTGGACTCAGCGTTGGACTCAGCGTTGGACTCAGCGTTGGACTCAGCGTTAGACTCAGCGTTAACTCAGCCTTAACTCAGCGTTGGACTCAGCGTTGGACTCAGCGTTGGACTCAGCGTTGGACTCAGCGTTAAACTCAGCGTTGGACTCAGCGTTAGACTCAGCGTTGGACTCAGCGTTGGACTCAGCGTTGGACTCAGCGTTGAACTCAGCGTTAGACTCAGCGTTGGACTCAGCGTTAGACTCAGCATTGGACTCAGCGTTAGACTCAGCGTTGAACTCAGCATTAGACTCAGCGTTGAACTCAGCGTTAGACTCAGTGTTAGACTCAGCGTTAACTCAGCGTTGAACTCAGCGTTGGACTCAGCGTTGGACTCAGCGTTAAACTCAGCGTTGGACTCAGCGTTGGACTCAGCATTGGACTCAGCATTAGACTCAGCATTGGACTCAGCATTAGACTCAGCGTTGGACTCAGCGTTAGACTCAGCGTTGGACTCAGCGTTGAACTCAGCGTTAGACTCAGCCTTGGACTCAGCGTTAGACTCAGCATTGGACTCAGCGTTAACTCAGCGTTAGACTCAGCGTTGAACTCAGCGTTAGACTCAGCGTTGAACTCAGCGTTAGACTCAGCGTTGGACTCAGCGTTAACTCAGCGTTAAACTCAGCGTTGGACTCAGCGTTAAACTCAGCGTTGGACTCAGCATTGGACTCAGCATTAGACTCAGCGTTAGACTCAGCGTTAGACTCAGCGTTGGACTCAGCGTTAAACTCAGCGTTGGACTCAGCGTTGGACTCAGCGTTGGACTCAGCGTTAGACTCAGCGTTGAACTCAGCGTTAGACTCAGCGTTGGACTCAGCGTTAACTCAGCGTTAAACTCAGCGTTGGACTCAGCGTTAAACTCAGCGTTGGACTCAGCATTGGACTCAGCATTAGACTCAGCGTTGGACTCAGCGTTAGACTCAGCGTTGGACTCAGCGTTGAACTCAGCGTTAGACTCAGCGTTAGACTCAGCGTTGGACTCAGCGTTAGACTCAGCATTGGACTCAGCGTTGAACTCAGCGTTAACTCAGCGTTAAACTCAGCGTTGGACTCAGCGTTAAACTCAGCGTTGGACTCAGCATTGGACTCAGCATTAGACTCAGCGTTGGACTCAGCGTTAGACTCAGCGTTGGACTCAGCGTTGAACTCAGCGTTAGACTCAGCGTTGGACTCAGCGTTAAACTCAGCGTTGGACTCAGCGTTGGACTCAGCGTTGGACTCAGCGTTAGACTCAGCGTTGAACTCAGCGTTAGACTCAGCGTTGGACTCAGCGTTAACTCAGCGTTAAACTCAGCGTTGGACTCAGCGTTAAACTCAGCGTTGGACTCAGCATTGGACTCAGCATTAGACTCAGCGTTGGACTCAGCGTTGGACTCAGCGTTGGACTCAGCGTTAAACTCAGCGTTAGACTCAGCGTTGGACTCAGCGTTAGACTCAGCGTTGGACTCAGCGTTGGACTCAGCGTTGGACTCAGCGTTAAACTCAGCGTTGGACTCAGCGTTGGACTCAGCGTTAAACTCAGCGTTGGACTCAGTGTTGGACTCAGCGTTGGACTCAGCGTTGGACTCAGCGTTAGACTCAGCGTTAGACTCAGCGTTGAACTCAGCGTTAGACTCAGCGTTGGACTCAGCGTTAACTCAGCGTTAGACTCAGCGTTGAACTCAGCGTTAGACTCAGCGTTGGACTCAGCGTTGGACTCAGCGTTGGACTCAGCGTTGGACTCAGCGTTAGACTCAGCGTTAACTCAGCGTTGGACTCAGCGTTGGACTCAGCGTTGGACTCAGCGTTAAACTCAGCGTTGGACTCAGCGTTAGACTCAGCGTTGGACTCAGCGTTAGACTCAGCGTTGGACTCAGCGTTGAACTCAGCGTTAGACTCAGCGTTGGACTCAGCGTTAGACTCAGCATTGGACTCAGCGTTAGACTCAGCGTTGAACTCAGCATTAGACTCAGCGTTGAACTCAGCGTTGAACTCAGCGTTAGACTCAGCGTTAACTCAGCGTTAAACTCAGCGTTGGACTCAGCGTTAAACTCAGCGTTGGACTCAGCATTGGACTCAGCATTAGACTCAGCGTTGGACTCAGCGTTAGACTCAGCGTTGGACTCAGCGTTAAACTCAGCGTTGGACTCAGCGTTGGACTCAGCGTTGGACTCAGCGTTAGACTCAGCGTTGAACTCAGCGTTAGACTCAGCGTTGGACTCAGCGTTAGACTCAGCATTGGACTCAGCGTTGAACTCAGCGTTAACTCAGCGTTAAACTCAGCGTTGGACTCAGCGTTAAACTCAGCGTTGGACTCAGCATTGGACTCAGCATTAGACTCAGCGTTGGACTCAGCGTTAGACTCAGCGTTGGACTCAGCGTTGAACTCAGCGTTAAACTCAGCGTTGGACTCAGCGTTGGACTCAGCGTTGGACTCAGCGTTAGACTCAGCGTTGAACTCAGCGTTAGACTCAGCGTTGGACTCAGCGTTAACTCAGCGTTAAACTCAGCGTTGGACTCAGCGTTAAACTCAGCGTTGGACTCAGCATTGGACTCAGCATTAGACTCAGCATTGGACTCAGCGTTAGACTCAGCGTTGGACTCAGCGTTAAACTCAGCGTTAGACTCAGCGTTAGACTCAGCGTTGGACTCAGCGTTAGACTCAGCATTGGACTCAGCGTTGAACTCAGCGTTAACTCAGCGTTAAACTCAGCGTTGGACTCAGCGTTAAACTCAGCGTTGGACTCAGCATTGGACTCAGCATTAGACTCAGCGTTGGACTCAGCGTTAGACTCAGCGTTGGACTCAGCGTTGAACTCAGCGTTAGACTCAGCGTTGGACTCAGCGTTAGACTCAGCATTGGACTCAGCGTTGAACTCAGCGTTGGACTCAGCGTTGGACTCAGCGTTGGACTCAGCGTTGGACTCAGCGTTAGACTCAGCGTTGAACTCAGCGTTAGACTCAGCGTTGGACTCAGCGTTGGACTCAGCGTTGGACTCAGCGTTAAACTCAGCGTTAAACTCAGCATTGGACTCAGCGTTGGACTCAGCGTTAAACTCAGCGTTGGACTCAGCGTTGGACTCAGCGTTGGACTCAGCGTTGGACTCAGCGTTAGACTCAGCGTTAAACTCAGCGTTAACTCAGCGTTAGACTCAGCGTTGAACTCAGCGTTAGACTCAGCGTTGAACTCAGCGTTAGACTCAGCGTTGAACTCAGCGTTAACTCAGCGTTGGACTCAGCGTTGGACTCAGCGTTGAACTCAGCGTTAGACTCAGCGTTAGACTCAGCGTTAGACTCAGCGTTAGACTCAGCGTTAGACTCAGAAGTTAGGGTTGAAGTTAGGGTTGAAGTTAGTGTTAGGGTTAGGGTTGGGACTTAGGAAATTCTTACAAGTATTTTGTGCCAGCTTGGCCCGCTCCACAGGGTTATAGGGAAAACGAAGAAAATGTCCCAACGTCCCACTCAATGTAAGTCTATGGGGACGGGTTAGTTTTGGATGCCGTTTCTGTTAGGAATGAGCCAAGCTCTTGAAACTTGGTACATAGGTAGAGGCTGGATTGTCCGACATTAATTTAAAATCTGGGGTTACTAGCCCCCCGAGAACTGGAGATATTGCACCCCAAAATTGGAAATTATGAATAAAGGCTGTTTCTGTTAGGAACATCCCAGACTTTTGATATTTGGAATGTCAGTAGAGGAAATGACAACCTCCATACACTGCAAATTTGGGGTTCCTACCACCATGCAAATCAGAGTTATGGGGGTGCAAATGTGCAAAAATTTACCATAGGCTTTCATTGGGGACTAGGTTTTGAGGGTACAAAAGTGCAGATTTCTGCGAAACGGTAAGGCTGAGCGACCCTAAATTTTCAGGCTTTGTTGGAATTTTTAGGGGGCTCAGGAATGGTGAGTTTGGGGTCCCTACCCCAAAGATTTCATACCCTAGAGTCATAAAAACATGTATTTTTGCACTTGTACTGGTGACAAACGTAAATCGCTGCCATGGTTGATAGCAACATCTGAAACTCACAGTATTTGGCATGAAGATAGAAGGCATATTGACTTACTTGTACTCCAAGTGTGGGGTCCCTACCACCCTGCAAACCAGAGTTATGGGGTTGCAAAAATGCTAAAATCCCCCATAGGCTTTCATTAGGGCCTATGTTTTGAGGTACAAAAGTGGAGATTTCTGCCGAACGGTAAGGCTGAGCGGCCCCAAATTTTCAGGCTTTGTTGTGACTTTTAGGGGGCTCAGGACTGATGAGTTTGGGATCTCTATCCCAAAGAAGTCATACCCTAGGGTCATAGAAACATGTTTATTTTTGCACTTCTACTGGTAACAAACGTAAATCGCTGCCATGGTCGATAGAAACGTCTGAGGCTCACAGCATTTGGTAGGAAGTTAGAAAGGATATTGACTTTTTTGTAATCCAAGTGTAGGGTCTCTACCACCCTGCAAACCAGAGTTA
Source organism: Hyperolius riggenbachi (assembly GCF_040937935.1). Classification (NCBI taxonomy): domain Eukaryota; kingdom Metazoa; phylum Chordata; class Amphibia; order Anura; family Hyperoliidae; genus Hyperolius; species Hyperolius riggenbachi. Next base: position 19,589 of record NW_027152409.1, on the reverse strand, counting down.
TGGGGGTTCAAAAGTGCTAAAATCCCTCATAGGCTTTCATAAGGGCCTATGTATTGAGGTACAAAAGCAGAGATTTCTGACGAATGGTAAGGCTGAGCAGCCCCAAATTTTCAGGCTTTGTTTTGACTTCTAGGGGGCTCAGGACTGATGAGTTTGGGGTCCCTATCCCAAAGAAGTCATACCCTAGGGTCATAGAAACATGTTTATTTTTGCACTTCTACTGGTGAAAAATGTAAATCGCTGCCATGGTCGATAGAAATGTTAGCGTTGGGACTTCGGACCTTTTTCACAAGTATTTTGGGCCAGCTTGCTCCACTCCACAGGGTTATAGGGGAAACGAAGAAAGTGATGTTTTGATGCTTTTCTATACCGCCTATAGCCACCAGGGGGTGAATTGAGTATCTGTCTAATTAGAGGGGAATCCCTGGATTTAGAGCCCTTCAGGGACAGAGGTGGCACTGTGGAGCATGTTTCCTGTCAGCGTTAGAGTCAGCGTTAAACTCGGCATTACACTCAGCGTTAGACTCAGCGTTGGACTCAGCGTTAAACTCAGCGTTGGACTCAGCGTTAAACTCAGCGTTGGACTCAGCGTTGGACTCAGCGTTGGACTCAGCGTTGGACTCAGCGTTGGACTCAGCGTTGGACTCAGCGTTAGACTCAGCGTTAGACTCAGCGTTGGACTCAGCGTTAGACTCAGCGTTGGACTCAGCGTTAGACTCAGCGTTGGACTCAGCGTTGGACTCAGCGTTGGACTCAGCGTTAGACTCAGCGTTAGACTCAGCGTTGGACTCAGCGTTGGACTCAGCATTAGACTCAGCGTTGGACTCAGCGTTGAACTCAGCGTTAGACTCAGCGTTAACTCAGCGTTGGACTCAGCGTTGGACTCAGTGTTGGACTCAGCGTTAAACTCAGCGTTGGACTCAGCGTTAGACTCAGCGTTGGACTCAGCGTTAGACTCAGCGTTGGACTCAGCGTTGAACTCAGCGTTGAACTCAGCGTTGGACTCAGCGTTAGACTCAGCATTGGACTCAGCGTTAGACTCAGCGTTGAACTCAGCATTAGACTCAGCGTTAGACTCAGCGTTGAACTCAGCGTTAGACTCAGTGTTAGACTCAGCGTTAACTCAGCGTTGAACTCAGCGTTGGACTCAGCGTTGGACTCAGCGTTAAACTCAGCGTTGGACTCAGCGTTGGACTCAGCGTTGGACTCAGCGTTAGACTCAGCGTTGAACTCAGCGTTAGACTCAGCGTTGGACTCAGCGTTAACTCAGCGTTAGACTCAGCGTTGAACTCAGCGTTAGACTCAGCGTTGAACTCAGCGTTAGACTCAGCGTTGGACTCAGCGTTAGACTCAGCGTTGAACTCAGCGTTAGACTCAGCGTTGGACTCAGCGTTAACTCAGCGTTAAACTCAGCGTTGGACTCAGCGTTAAACTCAGCGTTGGACTCAGCATTGGACTCAGCATTGGACTCAGCGTTGGACTCAGCGTTAGACTCAGCGTTGGACTCAGCGTTAAACTCAGCATTGGACTCAGCGTTGGACTCAGCGTTGGACTCAGCGTTAGACTCAGCGTTGAACTCAGCGTTAGACTCAGCGTTGGACTCAGCGTTAACTCAGCGTTAGACTCAGCGTTGAACTCAGCGTTAGACTCAGCGTTGGACTCAGCGTTGGACTCAGCGTTGGACTCAGCGTTGGACTCAGCGTTAGACTCAGCGTTAACTCAGCCTTAACTCAGCGTTGGACTCAGCGTTGGACTCAGCGTTGGACTCAGCGTTGGACTCAGCGTTAAACTCAGCGTTGGACTCAGCGTTAGACTCAGCGTTGGACTCAGCGTTGGACTCAGCGTTGGACTCAGCGTTGAACTCAGCGTTAGACTCAGCGTTGGACTCAGCGTTAGACTCAGCATTGGACTCAGCGTTAGACTCAGCGTTGAACTCAGCATTAGACTCAGCGTTGAACTCAGCGTTAGACTCAGTGTTAGACTCAGCGTTAACTCAGCGTTGAACTCAGCGTTGGACTCAGCGTTGGACTCAGCGTTAAACTCAGCGTTGGACTCAGCGTTGGACTCAGCATTGGACTCAGCATTAGACTCAGCATTGGACTCAGCATTAGACTCAGCGTTGGACTCAGCGTTAGACTCAGCGTTGGACTCAGCGTTGAACTCAGCGTTAGACTCAGCCTTGGACTCAGCGTTAGACTCAGCATTGGACTCAGCGTTAACTCAGCGTTAGACTCAGCGTTGAACTCAGCGTTAGACTCAGCGTTGAACTCAGCGTTAGACTCAGCGTTGGACTCAGCGTTAACTCAGCGTTAAACTCAGCGTTGGACTCAGCGTTAAACTCAGCGTTGGACTCAGCATTGGACTCAGCATTAGACTCAGCGTTGGACTCAGCGTTAGACTCAGCGTTGGACTCAGCGTTAAACTCAGCGTTGGACTCAGCGTTGGACTCAGCGTTGGACTCAGCGTTGGACTCAGCGTTAACTCAGCGTTAAACTCAGCGTTGGACTCAGCGTTAAACTCAGCGTTGGACTCAGCATTGGACTCAGCATTAGACTCAGCGTTGGACTCAGCGTTAGACTCAGCGTTGGACTCAGCGTTGAACTCAGCGTTAGACTCAGCGTTAGACTCAGCGTTGGACTCAGCGTTAGACTCAGCATTGGACTCAGCGTTGAACTCAGCGTTAACTCAGCGTTAAACTCAGCGTTGGACTCAGCGTTAAACTCAGCGTTGGACTCAGCATTGGACTCAGCATTAGACTCAGCGTTGGACTCAGCGTTAGACTCAGCGTTGGACTCAGCGTTGAACTCAGCGTTAGACTCAGCGTTAACTCAGCGTTGGACTCAGCGTTGGACTCAGTGTTGGACTCAGCGTTAAACTCAGCGTTGGACTCAGCGTTAGACTCAGCGTTGGACTCAGCGTTGAACTCAGCGTTGAACTCAGCGTTGGACTCAGCGTTAGACTCAGCATTGGACTCAGCGTTAGACTCAGCGTTGAACTCAGCATTAGACTCAGCGTTAGACTCAGCGTTGAACTCAGCGTTAGACTCAGTGTTAGACTCAGCGTTAACTCAGCGTTGAACTCAGCGTTGGACTCAGCATTGGACTCAGCATTAGACTCAGCATTGGACTCAGCATTAGACTCAGCGTTGGACTCAGCGTTAGACTCAGCGTTGGACTCAGCGTTGAACTCAGCGTTAGACTCAGCGTTGAACTCAGCGTTAGACTCAGCGTTGGACTCAGCGTTAACTCAGCGTTAAACTCAGCGTTGGACTCAGCGTTAAACTCAGCGTTGGACTCAGCATTGGACTCAGCATTAGACTCAGCGTTGGACTCAGCGTTAGACTCAGCGTTGGACTCAGCGTTAAACTCAGCGTTGGACTCAGCGTTGGACTCAGCGTTGGACTCAGCGTTAGACTCAGCGTTGAACTCAGCGTTAGACTCAGCGTTGGACTCAGCGTTAACTCAGCGTTAAACTCAGCGTTGGACTCAGCGTTAAACTCAGCGTTGGACTCAGCATTGGACTCAGCATTAGACTCAGCGTTGGACTCAGCGTTAGACTCAGCGTTGGACTCAGCGTTGAACTCAGCGTTAGACTCAGCGTTAGACTCAGCGTTGGACTCAGCGTTAGACTCAGCATTGGACTCAGCGTTGAACTCAGCGTTAACTCAGCGTTAACTCAGCGTTAAACTCAGCGTTGGACTCAGCGTTAAACTCAGCGTTGGACTCAGCATTGGACTCAGCATTAGACTCAGCGTTGGACTCAGCGTTAGACTCAGCGTTGGACTCAGCGTTGAACTCAGCGTTAGACTCAGCGTTAACTCAGCGTTGGACTCAGCGTTGGACTCAGTGTTGGACTCAGCGTTAAACTCAGCGTTGGACTCAGCGTTAGACTCAGCGTTGGACTCAGCGTTGAACTCAGCGTTGAACTCAGCGTTGGACTCAGCGTTAGACTCAGCATTGGACTCAGCGTTAGACTCAGCGTTGAACTCAGCATTAGACTCAGCGTTAGACTCAGCGTTGAACTCAGCGTTAGACTCAGTGTTAGACTCAGCGTTAACTCAGCGTTGAACTCAGCGTTGGACTCAGCGTTGGACTCAGCGTTAAACTCAGCGTTGGACTCAGCGTTGGACTCAGCGTTGGACTCAGCGTTAGACTCAGCGTTGAACTCAGCGTTAGACTCAGCGTTGGACTCAGCGTTAACTCAGCGTTAGACTCAGCGTTGAACTCAGCGTTAGACTCAGCGTTGAACTCAGCGTTAGACTCAGCGTTGGACTCAGCGTTAGACTCAGCGTTGAACTCAGCGTTAGACTCAGCGTTGGACTCAGCGTTAACTCAGCGTTAAACTCAGCGTTGGACTCAGCGTTAAACTCAGCGTTGGACTCAGCATTGGACTCAGCATTGGACTCAGCGTTGGACTCAGCGTTAGACTCAGCGTTGGACTCAGCGTTAAACTCAGCATTGGACTCAGCGTTGGACTCAGCGTTGGACTCAGCGTTAGACTCAGCGTTGAACTCAGCGTTAGACTCAGCGTTGGACTCAGCGTTAACTCAGCGTTAGACTCAGCGTTGAACTCAGCGTTAGACTCAGCGTTGGACTCAGCGTTGGACTCAGCGTTGGACTCAGCGTTGGACTCAGCGTTAGACTCAGCGTTAACTCAGCCTTAACTCAGCGTTGAACTCAGCGTTAGACTCAGCGTTGGACTCAGCGTTAGACTCAGCATTGGACTCAGCGTTAGACTCAGCGTTGAACTCAGCATTAGACTCAGCGTTGAACTCAGCGTTAGACTCAGCGTTAACTCAGCGTTGAACTCAGCGTTGGACTCAGCGTTGGACTCAGCGTTAAACTCAGCGTTGGACTCAGCGTTGGACTCAGCATTGGACTCAGCATTAGACTCAGCATTGGACTCAGCATTAGACTCAGCGTTGGACTCAGCGTTAGACTCAGCGTTGGACTCAGCGTTGAACTCAGCGTTAGACTCAGCGTTGGACTCAGCGTTAGACTCAGCATTGGACTCAGCGTTAACTCAGCGTTAGACTCAGCGTTGAACTCAGCGTTGGACTCAGCATTGGACTCAGCATTAGACTCAGCGTTGGACTCAGCGTTAGACTCAGCGTTGGACTCAGCGTTGAACTCAGCGTTAGACTCAGCGTTGGACTCAGCGTTAGACTCAGCATTGGACTCAGCGTTGAACTCAGCGTTGGACTCAGCGTTGGACTCAGCGTTGGACTCAGCGTTGGACTCAGCGTTAGACTCAGCGTTGAACTCAGCGTTAGACTCAGCGTTGGACTCAGCGTTGGACTCAGCGTTGGACTCAGCGTTAAACTCAGCGTTAAACTCAGCATTGGACTCAGCGTTGGACTCAGCGTTAAACTCAGCGTTGGACTCAGCGTTGGACTCAGCGTTGGACTCAGCGTTGGACTCAGCGTTAGACTCAGCGTTAAACTCAGCGTTAACTCAGCGTTAGACTCAGCGTTGAACTCAGCGTTAGACTCAGCGTTGAACTCAGCGTTAGACTCAGCGTTGAACTCAGCGTTAACTCAGCGTTGGACTCAGCGTTGGACTCAGCGTTGAACTCAGCGTTAGACTCAGCGTTAGACTCAGCGTTAGACTCAGCGTTAGACTCAGCGTTAGACTCAGAAGTTAGGGTTGAAGTTAGGGTTGAAGTTAGTGTTAGGGTTAGGGTTGGGACTTAGGAAATTCTTACAAGTATTTTGTGCCAGCTTGGCCCGCTCCACAGGGTTATAGGGAAAACGAAGAAAATGTCCCAACGTCCCACTCAATGTAAGTCTATGGGGACGGGTTAGTTTTGGATGCCGTTTCTGTTAGGAATGAGCCAAGCTCTTGAAACTTGGTACATAGGTAGAGGCTGGATTGTCCGACATTAATTTAAAATCTGGGGTTACTAGCCCCCCGAGAACTGGAGATATTGCACCCCAAAATTGGAAATTATGAATAAAGGCTGTTTCTGTTAGGAACATCCCAGACTTTTGATATTTGGAATGTCAGTAGAGGAAATGACAACCTTCATACACTGCAAATTTGGGGTTCCTACCACCATGCAAATCAGAGTTATGGGGGTGCAAATGTGCAAAAATTTCCCATAGGCTTTCATTGGGGACTAGGTTTTGAGGGTACAAAAGTGCAGATTTCTGCGAAACGATAAGGCTGAGCGACCCTAAATTTTCAGGCTTTGTTGGAATTTTTAGGGGGCTCAGGAATGGTGAGTTTGGGGTCCCTACCCCAAAGATTTCATACCCTAGGGTCATAAAAACATGTATTTTTGCACTTGTACTGGTGACAAACGTAAATCGCTGCCATGGTTGATAGCAACATCTGAAACTCACAGTATTTGGCATGAAGATAGAAGGCATATTGACTTACTTGTACTCCAAGTGTGGGGTCCCTACCACCCTGTAAACCAGAGTTATGGGGTTGCAAAAATGCTAAAATCCCCCATAGGCTTTCATTAGGGTCTATACTTTGAGGTACAAAAGTGGAGATTTCTGCCGAACGGTAAGGCTGAGCGGCCCCAAATTTTCAGGCTTTGTTGTGACTTTTAGGGGGCTCAGGACTGCTGAGTTTGAGATCTCTATCCCAAAGAAGTCATACCCTAGGGTCATAAAAACATGTTTATTTTTGCACTTGTACTGGTAACAAACGTAAATCGCTGCCATGGTCGATAGAAACGTCTGAGGCTCACAGCATTTGGTAGGAAGTTAGAAAGGATATTGACTTTTTTGTAATCCAAGTGTAGGGTCTCTACCACCCTGCAAACCAGAGTTATGGGGGTTCAAAAGTGCTAAAATCCCCCATAGGCTTTCATAAGGGCCTATGTATTGAGGTACAAAAGCAGAGATTTCTGACGAATGATAAGGCTGAGCAGCCCCAAATTTTCAGGCTTTGTTTTGAATTTTAGGGGGCTCAGGACTGGTGAGTTTTGGTCCCCTAGGCCAAAGAAGTCATAGTCTAGGGTCACAAAAACCTGTTTATTTTGGCAATGTTAATGGTGGCGACTCTAACAAACATAAATCACAGCCACGGCCATTAGAAAAGTGTAAAGCTCATGACATATGGCAGGCAGGTAGAAAGCATATTGTTGTACTTGCACTCCAATTTTGGGCTCTCTACATCTCTGCAAACCAAAGTTACGGGGGTGCAAATTTGCTAAAATCCCCCATAGGCTTTCATTGGGCTCCCTATTTCACTTTTCAAAATCTCAAATTTTTTCCAAGGGCATTGGCTCAGCATTCTAAAATTTTCTAGCATTGTAGGGACTTTTAGGGGGCTCAGGACTGGTGAGTTTGGGGTCCCTATCCCAAAGCAGTCATACGTTAGGATCATAAAAACATGGTTATTTTTGCACTTGTACTGGTGACAAACGTAAATCGCTGCCATGGTCGATATAAACGTCTGAGGTTCACATAATTTGGCATGAAGTTAGAAGGCATATGGACTGTTTTGTACTCCAAGTGTATGGTCCCTGCCACCCTGCAAACTAGAGTTATGGGGGTTCAAAAGTGCTAAAATCCTCTATAGGCTTTCATAAGGGCCTATGTTTTGAGATACAAAAGCAGAGATTTCTGCCGAACGGTATAGCTGAGCGACCCCAAATTTTCAGGATTTGTTTGGACTTTTAGGGGGCTCAGGACTGATGAGTTTGGGGTCCCTATCCCAAAGAAGTCATACCCTAGGGACATAAAAACGTGTGTATTTGAACTTGTACCGGTGACAAACGTAAATCTCTGCCATGGTCGATAGAAACGTCTGAGGCTCACAGCATTTGGCATGAAGTTAGAAGGCATATTGACTGTTGTGTATTCCAAGTGTAGGGTCCCTACCACCCTACAAACTAGAGTTATGGGGGTTCAAAAGTGCTAAAATCCTCTATAAGCTTTCATTAGGGCCTATGTTTTGAGGTACAAAGCAGAGATTTCTGACGAACGGTATAGCTGAGTGACCCCAAATGTTCAGGATTTGTTTGGTTTTTTATGGGGCTCAGGACTGATGAGTTTGGGGTCCCTATCCCAAAGAAGTCATACCCTAGGGACATAAAAAGATGTTTATTTTTGCACTTGTACCAGTGACAAACGTAAATCGCTGCCATGGTCGATAGAAACGTCTGAGGCTCACAGCATTTGGCATGAAGTTAGAAGGCATATTGACTGTTTTGTACTCCAAGTGTAGGGTCCCTACCACCCTGCAAACTAGAGTTATGGGGGTTCAAAAGTGCTAAAATCCTCTATAGGCTTTCATTAGGGACTATGTTTTGAGGTACAAAAGCAGAGATTTCTGCCGAACGGTATAGCTGAGCGACCCCAAATGTTCAGGATTTGTTTGGACTTTTAGAGGGCTCAGGACTGATGAGTTTGGGGTCCCTATCCCAAAGAAGTCATACCCTAGGGTCATAAAAACATGTTTATTTTTGTGCTTGTACTGGTGCCAAACATAAATCGCTGCCATGGTCGATATAAGCGTCTGAGGTTAACAGCATTTGGCATGAAGTTAGAAGGCATATTCAATTTTTTGTACTCCAAGTGTAGGGTCTCTACCACCCTGCAAACCAGAGTTATGGGGATTCAAATGTGCTAAAATCCTCCATAGGCTTTCATTAGGGCATATGTTTTGAGGTACAAAAGTGGAGATTTCTGCTGAACGGTAAGGTTGAGTGACCCCAAATTTTCAGGATTTGTTGGGACTTTTAGGGGGCTCAGGACTGATGAGTTTGGGGTCTCTATCCCAAAGAAGTCATACCCTAGGGACATAAAAACATGTTTGTATTTGAACTTGTACCGGTGACAAACGTAAGCCGCTGCCATGGTCGATAGAAACGTCTGAGGCTCACAGCATTTGGCATGAAGTTAGAAGGCATATTGACTGTTTTGTACTCCAAGTGTAGGGTCCCTACCACCCTGCAAACTAGAGTTATGGGGGTTCAAAAGTGCTAAAATCCTCCATAGGCTTTCATTAGGGGATATGTTTTGAGGTACAAAAGCGGAGATTTCTGCTGAACGGTAAGGTTGAGTGACCCCAAATTTTCAGGATTTGTTGGGACTTTTAGGGGGCTCAGGAATTATGAGTTTGGGGTCCCTATCCCAAAGAAGTCATACCCTAGGGACATAAAAACATGTTTGTATTTGAACTTGTACCAGTGACAAAACGTAAATCGCTGCCATGGTCGATAGAAACGTCTGAGGCTTACAGCATTTGGCATGAAGTTAGAAGGCATATTGACTGTTTTGTACTCCAAGTGTAGGTTCCCTACCACCCTGCAAACTAGAGTTATGGGGGTTCAAAAGTGCTAAAATCCTCTATAGGCTTTCATTAGGGCCTATGTTTTGAGGTACAAAAGCAGAGATTTCTGCCGAACGGTATAGCTGAGCGACCCCAAATTTTCAGGATTTGTTTGGACTTTTAGGGGGCTCAGGACTGATGAGTTTGGGGTCCCTATCCCAAAGAAGTCATACCCTAGGGTCATAAAAACATGTTTATTTTTGCACTTGTACTGGTGCCAAACGTAAATCGCTGCCATGGTCGATATAAGCGTCTGAGGTTAACAGCATTTGGCATGAAGTTAGAAGGCATATTGACTTTTTTGTACTCCAAGTGTAGGGTCTCTACCACCCTGCAAACTAGAGTTATGGGGATTCAAATGTGCTAAAATCCTCCATAGGCTTTCATTAGGGCATATGTTTTGAGGTACAAAAGCGGAGATTTCTGCTGAACGGTAAGGTTGAGTGACCCCAAATTTTCAGGATTTGTTGGGACTTTTAGGGGGCTCAGGACTGATGAGTTTGGGGTCCCTATCCCAAAGAAGTCATACCCTAGGGACATAAATACATGTTTGTATTTGAACTTGTACCAGTGACAAACGTAAATCACTGCCATGGTCGATAGAAACGTCTGAGGCTCACAGCATTTGGCATGAAGTTAGAAGGCATATTGACTGTTTTGTACTCCAAGTGTAGGGTCCCTACCACCCTGCAAACTAGAGTTATGGGGGTTCAAATGTGCTAAAATCCTCCATAGGCTTTCATTAGGGCCTATGTTTTGAGGTACAAAAGCAGAGATTTCTGCTGAGCGGTAAGGTTGAGTGACCCCAAATTTTCACGCTTTGTTGGGACTTTTAGGGGGCTCAGGACTGATGAGTTTGGGGTCCCTATCCCAAAGAAGTCATACACTAGGGACATAAAAACATGTTTGTATTTGAACTTGTACCAGTGACAAACGTAAATCGCTGCCATGGTCGATAGAAACGTCTGAGGCTCACAGCATTTGGCATGAAGTTAGAAGGCATATTGACTGTTTTGTACTCCAAGTGTAGGGTCCCTACCACCCTGCAAACTAGAGTTATGGGGGTTCAAAAGTGCTAAAATCCTCTATAGGCTTTCATTAGGGCCTATGTTTTGAGGTACAAAAGCAGATATTTCTGCCGAACGGTATAGCTGAGCGACCCCAAATGTTCAGGATTTGTTTGGACTTTTAGGGGACTCAGGACTGATGAGTTTGGGGTCCCTATTCCAAAGAAGTCATACCCTAGGGACATAAAAACATGTTTATTTTTGCACTTGTACTGGTGCCAAACGTAAATCACTGCCATGGTCGATATAAGCGTCTGAGGTTCACAGCATTTGGCATGAAGTTAGAAGGCATATTGACTTTTTTGTACTCCAAGTGTGGGGTCTCTACCACCCTGCAAACCAGAGTTATGGGGAATCAAATGTGCTAAAATCCTCCATAGGCTTTCATTAGGGCATATGTTTTGAGGTACAAAAGCAGAGATTTCTGCCAAACGATAAGGCTGAGCGGCCCCAAATTTTTAGGCTTTGCTGGGACTTTATATAGAAGCCTGACCATATGTACACAAAGGAAAGTGTATGAATCCTGTCCCTGTTTGTAGGCCTCAATGAGGGCCTCTTGTTTCATAAGCAGGGATTTGCTTATTTACAAACAATGAAACTTGTGCTTATAGTCATCAATTGTTTCTAGCATCCAGCAATTACATTTGGGTGCCTATTGTATACACATTACAAGGGTCTTTGCTGATCCCCCCATACATATATCATGAGGTGTAGCTATCTTACAAGTGCACTTCCTATAGACAAATAAATGCCCCTAGTTGCTTTGCCAGAGGTTTAACCGACTAATGCACATCAGGTAATAATTAGTACACCTAGACACTTGAGATGGCTTGTAAAGTGTTGCAGCCATTCATTGTGTCTCTTAGGGCCCGTTCCACTTGTGCGTAGCGATTCCAGTGCGAAAAACGCATATGCGATTTCACATGCGTTTGCGTTTTTCCATGCGTTTTTCTATGCGATTTCGCTTGCATTTTGTGGCCAAGTGTTTTTAACCATGTCAGTGCTGGTGTGCTTTTTACATTGTTTTTACACAAAAAACGCATAGAAAAATGCATGGAAAAAAACACATGCATTTTTCCTATTAATTACATTGTATGCGATTCGCACAACGCTCTGCGGTGTGCGAATTCTGATGGCTCTGCCATGCAGATTTTTCTGCACAGAATAACGCTACAAAATCCTGACAAGTGGAAACAGGCCCATCCACTTGTATTGGTTATGCGAATCTGCATGCGGAAAACGCATGCAGATTCGCTATAGTGGAACGGGGCCTCATTGGCTATTATTCATAAAGCATTTCCGCATGCGAAAATGCTTAAGGGCTTGTTTCCACTATTGCGGTGCGGAATTGCCTGGATTCCACCGCTGATGAAATCGCGTGCGGATGCGGTTCCCCATGTGTTTTTTGCCGCAAATTCGCATGCGAATTCGCATAGGTGAGGGTATATGCGATTTAACCATGTCACTGCCTGTGTGAATTTACATTGGTACCTATGCAAATTTGCATGCAAATTCGCGGCAAAAAACGTATGGGGAAACCGCATGCGATTTCCCTATTAAATACAATGCATGAGATTCGCATGCATTCCACTCGCAGGCAAATTCTGCGGCTCTTGTGTGCGTTTTTTCACCGCTGAAAAAAACGCACCTCAACAACGCTACAGTGGAAACAGGCCCATCCACTTGCTTTACATGTGCGAATCCGCATGCGTTGGATGCATGCGGATTCGCAATAGTGGAAACGAGCCCTAAAACAGCTGACTTTACCGACCACATAGCAACTTCTGCATTCATAAAGGCTCTTTCCGCATGAAAAGCTGACATTACCGAGCAGAGTGATAAATCACCGCCTTGTGCGGTGATTATTGTAAAAAATATTAATTCATAAAGATTTCCGCAAGCGGTGTGAGGTCGGGAAGTACCGCTCCCTTGCATGTGGCGATAACAATGTTAAGTGAATGGAGACACAGACCTCCCAGCAGCTGCAGTAGATCAGAACACGGGGAAATGTATGAACTCGGCAGCTTCCTGTGCTTCCGCAAGCCTACCGCCAGCCTAGTTTGGGGAATCTCCGCAGTGCTATCGCAACTGGCAACATTTTTATGAATGAGCAGCCAGAAGTCTAAAATACCGACAGCTGTGTTTTCCCGCATGTATTTATTTTACCGACAGCACTTTCATGAATGATAACCAAGGTGTATTATCCTCATAGGGGATATAGATGTGTGTTTGCCTTCACAGAAAGTAGCTGGGTACTAGTATAATGTTCAAAAAAACGTGCATAGGTGAGACATAGATAGTGTAAGAATAGGGTGCCACTCAATGATCGTTTCACTCCAATCTGGGGTATTGTCATGAGTATATAGTGCACAGTTATTAACAGCATTTGCAACAGATAAATCCCCCCACCAAGCAGCAAAATTTCCCCAGCAAAACAGCCCAAGTCAGAGCTGAGGTGTGGCTGTTTAGGCCAGATGAAAGTAAATTGTCTCCACCTGTGCCTCCCAGTTCTGCCCCCTGTAGCTGTCATCATGCTGGTTTCCATCCTATCTTATTGGTGAACTAGCAGGCATTGCGATTGCGTTTTTCTAAAAACGCATCGCACCAGTGTGTACAAGTCATCATGATTTTCATTATTTTTCAAAAGACCTTGCGATTTTAAAAACACATGCGTTTTTACAAACGCATGCGTTTTTTAAAACGCAGCGCAAGCGCAGCATTGTGTACAGGCCCTTAGGGCCCGTTTCTTCTTGTGCGTTGTGATTCCAGTGCGGAAAACGCATGTGCGATTTCGCATGCGTTTGCGTTTTTCCATGCGTTTTTCTATGCGATTTTGCATGCATTTTGTGGCCAAGTGTTTTTAACCATGTCAATGCTGGTGTGCTTTTTACATTGTTTTTACACAAAAACGCATAGGAAAACGCATGTAGAAAACACATGCATTTTCCCTATTAATTACATTGTATGCGATTCGCACACCGCTATGCAGTGTGCGAATTCTGATGGCTCTGCCTTGCAGATTTTTCTGCACAGAATAACGCAACAAAATCCTGACAAGTGGAAACAGGCCCATCCACTTGTATTGGTTATGCGAATCTGCATGTGGAAAACGCATGCAGATTCGCTATAATGGAAACGGGCCCTCAAGGTGTATTATCCCCATAGGGGATATAGATGTGTGTTTGCCTTCACAGAAGGTAGCTGGATACTAGTATATGGTTCAAAAAAACGTGCATAGGTGAGACATAGATAGTGTAACAATAGGGTGCCACTCAACGATCGTTTTACTCCAATCTGGGGCGTCATCAGGAGTATATAGTGCACAGTTATTAACAGCATTTGCAACAGATAAATCCCCCCACCAAGCAGCAAAATTTCCCCAGCAAAACAGCCCAAGTCAGAGCTGGCTGTTTAGGCCAGATGAAAGTAAATTGTCTCCACCTGTGCCTCCCAGTTCTGCCCCCTGTAGCTGTCATCATGCTGGTTTTCATCCTATCTTATTGGTGAACTACGCTAGGTGTAAAGCATACTGAATGCTTCCGTGCAGCTCCCAGAAGGGTGCTGGGATGCTTCCTGTTCCGTGATGTCACTGCCAGTGATTTCAATGCCGCCCAGCGCCAATGCACATCACTAGGCATTGATCTGGGTGGTCTGCGTGTGCCAGTACACACCCCCAGCTGTCTACCCCATTCAACACCAATCATTGGCTGCAATAGTGGCTGAATCGCCCACTTGGTACATATATTTGTCAGTTCCTGGAAGATTTCTACCAACTCAGGTGTCCCTGGGGAGGAGGAACACACCAATGTGTATACTAGAATCAGCTTCCTACCCCATTCAACACCAATGCTTGGCTGCAGTAGTGGCTGAATCGCCCACTTGTTACATATATTTGTCAGTTCAAGGCAGATTCCTACCAACTCGTGTGTCCCTGGGGAGGAGGAACACACCAATGTGTATACTAGAATCAGCTGCCTACCTCATTCAACACCAATCCTTGACTGCAGTAGTGGCTGAATCGCCCACTTGTTACATATATTTGTCAGTTCCAGGCAGATTCCTACCAACTTGGGTGTCCCTGGGGAAGAGGAACACACAGATGTATGTACAAGAATCAGCTGCCTACCCTATTCAACTCTGATCCTTGGCTGCAGTAGTGGCTGAATCACCCCCTTGTTACATATATCTGTTAGTTCCAGGAAGATTCCTACCAACTCAGGTGTCCCTGGGGAGGAGGAACACACTAATGTGTATACTAGAATTGGCTGCTTACCCTATTCAACACCAATCCTTGGCTGCAGTAGTGGCTGAATCGCCCACTTGTTACATATATTTGTCAGTTCCAGGCAGATTCCTACCAACTCGGGTGTCCCTGGGAAAGAGGAACACACAGATGTGTGTACAAGAATCAGCTGCCTAGCCCATTGAACTCTGATCCTTGGCTGCAGTAGTGGCTGAATCGCCCACTTGTTATATATATTTGTCAGTTCCAGGCAGATTCCTACAAACTTGGGTGTCCCTGGGGAAGAGGAACACACAGATGTGTGTACAAGAATCAGCTGCCTACCCTAAATCGCAGCCATGGCCGACAGACAAGTCTAAGACTCACAGCATTTAGCACGAAGTTAGAAGGTATATTGACTTACTTGTACTCCAAGTGTGGGGTCCCTACATACCTGCAAACAAGAGTTATGGGGATTCAAAAGTGCTTAATTTTGCTATTGGCTTTCATTGGGCTTCATTTTTCAATTTCAAAAAACTCAAATTTCCTCAAAGGACTATGTCTAATCCGTCTGCAATTCTCTGGCCTTATAAGGACTCTGAGGGGGCTTAGGACTGGCGAGTTTGGGGCTGCTAACCCAAAAATTTCAACCCCTAGGGTCACAAATGCTTGTTTTTTTTGCAAATAGTACTGTTGGCGAACGTAAATCGCAGCCACGGCCGATAGCAAAGTCTCAGGCTCACATCGTTTGGAATGAAGGTAGAAGACATATTGACTTATTTTTACTCCAAGTGTGGGGTCCCTACCACCCTGCAAACCAAACTTATGTGGGTGCAAAAATGCTTAAATCCACCATAGGCTTTCATAAGGGCCTAGTTTTTGATGGTAAAAAACACTGTTTTCTGCCGAGCGGCAAGGATGAGCGGCCCCAAATTTTCAGGTGTTTTGGGGACTTTTAGGGGGCTCAGGACTGGTGAGTTTGGGGTCCCTATCCCAAAGAAGTCATACCCTAGGGTCAGAGGCGTAACTAGAAATCACTGGCCCCCCCCTGCAAAACTTTGGATGGGGCCCCCTTTTCTCTCCCCAATCCCCCCTTCACACACACACACACACACACACACACACACACACACACACACACACACACACACACACACACACACACACACATACATACACACACAAACATTTCTGAAATCCAAAATCCAGCCCAGTCCCACTCCACTGTGCAGTCCTGGACATGCGTGCACCCACGATCATCCTGTACAAGTGATATTACAGGCTTAGCAGACTGCACATGTGCAGATTACTTCTGTCAGCGGGAGCACAATCGGGGAACATGCACATCCGCTGGACCACGCATGTTCAGTGGAGTACAACTGGACTAGTCTGGTAAATTACCAGGCCACACTGCTAAAAACAGAGTGGCTCAGGAGGACAGTGATCAAGCAGACAGACTGCAAGGGGCTGGAGGAAGCCCCAGTTAAGTATAAATCTATACAAATATCTATAAATCTATCTCAGGTACACTTTATAGGATATGAGAGCCGAAGTATCAAGCTAAAGAGGTGGCTACCTGCATGTGTGTGCAGATATCTGCATCCTTACCACTCCTCCTGGTTACTGTCTGCCCCCCACCCATCATTTGTATGAAAAAGACCCTGTTAGTTTGTGTGAGTCGCCTAAGTCACACACTACTGAGCATGCGCAGGCCCGATAGCACGCCTCCTTGACCACGCTCCTATGGCCTGGAGCATTCTGCACATGTGCATGTATAAGGCTTGTGGAGACATGTGGAGAATGTTCCCAGCCACAGGGACGTGGTCAAAGAGGCTTGCGGCCAGGCCTTAGCATGTGCGATAGTGCGCAACTTAAGTGCCTCGTACAAATGGAGGGGCAGCAGTGGTATTAGGGAGAAACTGTAAGAATGAGCATATCTGCATACATATTGCATGTAGTGGCTGTAGCCATAGTGTACGCAGGTTCTAGTAGTATGTTCACATAGATACACACACTACAGACAGACACACACATACACAAACATACATACATACATACATACACACACACACACACCACACACACACACCGCAGACACACACACACATACACACACCACGCAAACATATACAACACACACACACCACACACCACTCAAACATATACTACACACACACACTGTGCACACACACCATACACACACACACACACACACACACACCACATACACACACACACACACACACACACACACACACACCACATACACGCACACACACACACACACACACCACATGCACACACACACCACATATACACACACACCGCATACACACACCACATACACACACACATACCACATATACACACACACCACATACACACACACACACACACACACACACACCACACACACACACACACACCACACACATACACACACCACATACACACACACACACACCACATACACACACACACACACACAGAGCTGGGACAAGGTCCTCCAGCACCCAAGGCTGAAACCCCAAAGTGCGCCCCTTCATCCCTCCCACCCCAGCCGTCACACACTGATTGCTATTAGACTAAGAAGCGCCACAGGGCCCCCAACCTCCCCAACACCTTAATCTCTAGTTATCTGGCTTGCAGTCACTGCCATGTATCCCCTTTTCTTATTTCTTTCTGCTTCATACACAATTAGGAATGACAGCTGAATGAATTGTGCGCCCCCTCCTACACTGCGCCCTGAGGCTGGAGCCTCTCCAGCCTATGCCTCGGCCCGGCCCTGCACACACACACACACACATTCACACACACACACACCACATACACACACACATGTTACACCCTGAAAAAGGGGATTATAAATAAGAACTCCATGAGCATGCTTCCTCTAATCTGCATCATGTCTGATGAGAATATTTATTCAAATAAAATCTTGTATAGCATAGAAAAAGGTTTTCAATAAGAACTTTTCCACAATAACATGCCGTTCTCGTCCATATAACAGTCATATAAAAGTGCAAATACAAAAGCATTTCTTACTGAACAGATAAAGATGCGTTAACTTTGCTGGCTGATCTTCATAACTGCATAGATTCACTGTGACACGTGGTTCCAGCATGGCTGACTGCAGGGAGTCACTAAACACACATGTGGCTGCACACTAGCTCAAATGCATTTGCAATAAACACATTATTCCTACAGATCTGTGAGTTATAAGGCTTCATGTGAACACACACATTACATACTGGCTGTGAGGCCTGAACTTCTTTTATTCTGCAAATCACTAACATGGCTGAGTGCTGGTTGCCTAACATGTAGCACATATAGTACTGAAATGACTGAATTAGCTAGCTTTCTAATATACAGTATAACTCCCTGATATATAACACATATACACTAAAATGGCTGAATGGCTAGCTGCCTGATATATAACACATACAGCACTGCTCAGTTTACCCACAGCAAATATCTGCTTCACATACATTTAACATGTTCATAAGTTGTTCATATAACGTACAATAACTGTCTAGCCATCACTTAATTCACTTTGAGCTCAAAATATGGATAAAATACCTGAAAAAGGGGATTATAAATAAGAACTCCATGAGCATGCTTCCTCTGCCTGCATCATGTCTGATGAGAATGAGACAGCCAAGCCATGAGTCTCCCCTTAGGTACTTTCCCCAGGTCAACAAGTTGCTAAACATAAACAGACTCAGGCAATAGATAGCCCAAATCCTGATCCTATATTTCAGCCTGTTATTTACATAGATATTTCAAAGAATATGATTATTTTCCAATAGCTTATTGGGAAATTACTGCTTTACAGATTTTTCTACACAAAAATCAGTCTATTACACACACACATGACCTACACACACACACCACATATATACACACACACCACATACATACACACACACACACCACACACACACACACCACATACACACACACACACACACCACATACACACACACACAGTGGTGCTCAGCAGAGCTCGAATATTCGAGTAGCTCGAATATTCGAGCTCTTTTTCAGCTATTCGAGCTCGGTATTCGAGCTCCGAATAGCTGTAGCTATTCAAATGGGCTATTCGAGTAAACGTGAATAGCCCATTCACTATTCGAGCTATTCGAGCAAACGACGGTATTCGAGCTCGAATACCGAGCTCGAATACCGTCATAGCCCAGATTGATGTCCTTAGAGCCAATCAGAGGGCTCCCAGGCCCTCTGACGGCAGCCAATCACAGAGGGGGACCCTGGCCAGCCCCTACCCTATAAATAGCGGCCGCCATGTTAGGTTTCTCCGTCCTTGCCTGAGACTTGCATAGAGAGAGAGTTGCTCCTTTGTGCTTTGGCTTAGCAAGAGCTTTATTGTGGTCATTTACCTAGCGTTTTTGCTCACATACACCTCCTATACACACCTATATTGTTGATAGTTAGATAGACATTGTATTTTAGTTAGTAGCTTTTGTGTTACATAGACAGAGACAGACAGGTGCTGCAGCCAGGCTTACAGCTTTAGGCCTCAGGGCCTGCATGTGTGGGCACTGCAGCTGTTCTCTCCTCAGTCTCCTGTCCTCTGTTAGTATATTTCTCTCATCTATAATTCTATACCAGTATTTCTGCTGTCCTTTACTACTGATTGATTCTGTATTTAGTATTGTAGTTAATAGTTATACTGTACTAGGACACTCACTGTCACTGTTCATAGGCTAAGGCTAAGGCTACTAGCTCCTGCGTGTGTGCACTCACTGTAGTGTACACACACACTCTATTTCCTTCTCATTACTGATTGATTATTGAAATTAGTTGAACTTACTGTTACTACTTATTACTCTTACTGTACTATAGGAGTCTAGGACACTCAGTCACTGTTCATAGGCTACTAGCTCCTGCGTGTGTGCACTCACTCACTGTCTGTGTGCTGTAGTGTACACACACACACTCTATTTCCTTCTGATTACTGATTGATTATTGAAATTAGTTGAACTTACTGTT
>NW_027152408.1:142500-242500 GCF_040937935.1 Hyperolius riggenbachi | reverse complement strand
CCCAAGGGCACCCGATGCGGTTGCTACCGCTGCACCCCCTATTGCTACGCCCCTGGCTACATCCACAGTTAAAGTGGACCCAAATTAAAAATACAAGTTTTCAGAAATAAAATCTATTTTCTAAATTATAATAAAAAATAGCAGCCTTTTTTCAGGTGCATGATGACAAATCTAAAATATTTTACATTTATTGGAGAAATCCTTCCCTTCCTTTCAAATTGCCGGGATTTTTCCGGCAAACTGGCGGAGTAGATGGTGTCCGGCAATGGAGGAATTGCTAATGGCTGCCCCCAGTATAACCCTAGCTATGAAAAGAGAAGGGTGAAAAGCATGCACTGAAATGATCATAGGTTTGAAGGAGTGTTTATTTATCTTTGTATGTGTCAGAGTGGTGCAACTAAATATTTTTAATTAAAAAAAATGTTTGGTTTGGGTCCGCTTTAAGGCCATGTAGTCGGCTACCTGCCGGTCCAGGCGTTGGTGGAGGGTGGATCCGGAAGGGCTACGGCGAGGCGTTGGACTAAAGAATGTCCGCATGTCCGACATCACCCCGAGATCGCTGGAGCGTCCTGTCCTTGCCTGCGTGGACGTGAGAGGAGGAGGATTACTGCCACTGGTACCTTTATTGTGTTGTACTGTCACATCACCCTTAAACGCATTGTAAAGCATCATTGACAGCTTGTTCTGCAAGTGCTGCATCCTTTCCGCCTAGTGTTGAGTTGGTAACAGGTCTGCCACTTTGTGCCTGTACCGAGGGTCTAGTAGCGTGGCCACCCAATACAGGTCATTCCCCTTGAGTTTTTTGATACGGGGGTCCCTCAACAGGCTGGACAACATGAGAGGCCATCTGCACAAAGTCGGATCCAGACATACTCTCCATCTCCTCTTGCTCTTCCTGAGTGACGTCACGCAACTCCTCTTCCTCCCCCCAGCCACGAACAATACCACGAGAACGTGGAGCAGCACAAGCCCCCTGTGACGGCTGCTGCGGTTGTTCTTCTGCCGCTGCCTCTTCCTCCTCCTCCACAGAAACACCTTCCTCATCTGAGTCTGACTCCTCTCCTTCCCCACACGACTCCTCTTCTTCCTCCTCCTCCCCCCTCTGTGCTGCTGCAGGTGTCGAGGAAACATCTGGTTCGGATGAAAATCGCTCCCACGACTCCTGCCGTAACTGTTCCTGTTCATGCTCCTCCACAGCTTCATCCACCACTCTACGCACGGCACGCTCCAGGAAGTAAGCATAGGGGATCAAGTCGCTGATGGTGCCTTCAGCGCGACTCACCAGGTTGGTCACCTCCTCAAACGGCTGCATGGTCCTGCATGCATTTCGCATCAGTGTCCAGTTGTTGGGCCACAACATCCCCATCTTTCCAAATTGTGTCCTTCTACTGTAATTATACAGGTACTGGGTGACGGCTTTCTCCTGGTCTAGCAGGTGAGAGAACATGAGCAGGGTGGAATTCCAGCGAGTCGGGCTATCGCAAATGAGGCGTCTCACCGGCAACTTGTTTGTCCGCTGAATGTCCGCAAAGCGTGCCATGGCCGTGTAAGACCGCCGTGTAAGACCGCCCACACAACTTCCTGGCCTGCTTCAGGACGTCCTCTAAGCCTGGGTACTTTGACACAAATCTTTGCACGACAAGATTCAGCACATGTGCCATGCAGGGTACATGTGTCAGCTTTCCCAAATTCAAAGCGGAAAGGAGATTGCTGCCGATGTCACACACCACGTTGCCGATCTCCAGCTGGTGCGGGGTCAGCCATTGCTCCCCCTCTTTGTTAATAGCAGTCAGGAGAGCTGGTCCAGTGTGAATCTCCACTTTGAGGCAAGACATATCTAAAATAGCGTAACACCGTCGTACCTGGCATGCAGCGTAGGCCAGAGGCGTAGCTAGGGTTTTCAGCGCCCGGGGACAAAGACTATTAATGCGCCCCCCAAAGTCAAGGTTGCGGCGCGCGTAGGGCGCCGCGCCAAAAAGGGGCGTGGTCACATAATGTGGGCGTGGTTATGGGTGGAGCCAAATGTATATGGAGGTTAGCAGGCTCACGCTCACCCACCCTCCCTCAGTATGTACCTTCCAGCATGTTCCAAGACAAATTCAGCAATCATGAGCCCCCCCATCAAGACAAATTCAGCAATCATGAGACCCCCAACATAACCAACTCAGCAATCATGAGGCCCCCAACAAGACAAATTTAGCAATCATGAGGCCCCCAACAAGACAAATTCAGCAATCATGAGGCCCCCAACAAGACAAATTCAGCGATCTTGAGGCCCCCAACAAATCATGAGGCCCCCAACAAGACAAATTCAGTAACCATGAGGCCCCCAACAAGACAAATTCAGCAGTCATGAGTCACATAAATAGACAGCATTTCACATAAATAGGTAGAATGCCCCCTTAATATGGTAGACACCTCTCACCTGGCAGCAGTTCTCCAAAATACACTCAATCTGACGTGGTTCCCAAAAAATAGGTAGCCCCAGGTCTATAGTTGTCCCCAGAATAGGTGGCCAGCAGTATAGATGTCCCCAGAATAGGTGGCCAGCGGTATAGATGTCCCCAGAATAGGTGGCCAGCGGTATAGATGTCCCCAGAACAGGTAGCCAGGGGTAGAGATGTCCACAGAACAGGTAGCCAGGGGTATATGTGCCCAGTATATGTAGGCAGGGATATGTGTGCCCAGTATATGTAGCCAGAGGTATATGTGCCCAGTATATGTAGCCAGGGGGTATATATGCCCAGTAGATGTAGCCAGGGGGTATATATGCCCAGTAGATGTAGCCAGGGGTATATATGCCCAGTAGATGTAGCCAGGGGTATATATGCCCAGTAGATGTAGCCAGGGGGTATATATGCCCAGTATATGTAGCCAGGGGGTATATATGCCCAGTATATGTAGCCAGGGGTATATATGCCCAGTATATGTAGCCAGGGGGTATATATGCCCAGTATATGTAGCCAGGGGGTATATATGCCCAGTAGATGTAGCCAGGGGGTATATATGCCCAGTAGATGTAGCCAGGGGTATATATGCCCAGTAGATGTAGCCAGGGGTATATATGCCCAGTAGATGTAGCCAGGGGTATATATGCCCAGTAGATGTAGCCAGGGGTATATATGCCCAGTAGATGTAGCCAGGGGGTATATATGCCCAGTAGATGTAGCCAGGGGTATATATGCCCAGTAGATGTAGCCAGGGGTATATATGCCCAGTAGATGTAGCCAGGGGTATATATGCCCAGTAGATGTAGCCAGGGGTATATGTGCCCAGTAGATGTAGCCAGGGGTATTTGTGCCCAGTAGATGTAGCCAGGGGTATATATGCCCAGTAGATGTAGCCCGGGGTATATATGCCCAGTAGATGTAGCCAGGGGGTATATATGCCCAGTAGATGTAGCCAGGGGTATATATGCCCAGAGTAGGTAGCCAGGTGTCCCCCTCCCTGCCTCCCCAGCAGGAGGGGAGCAGCGCAGAGAAGAGGGAGAGCTGCTCTCTCTCCCTCGCTGTCCCCTCCATTAATGTCCGGGTGCTGGCAGCGGCGGGCGGAACTTACCTCCGTCTCGTCGCAGCGCGGATGGATCTGCCGCTACTCTGGTCTAGTCCAGACCAGAGCAGCGGCTGCGGGATCCGAACTTCCGGCCGGCGCTGGAGCGAGACGGAGGTGAGTCCCGCCCGCTGCGCCAGCACCCGGACAATAACGGAGGGGACAGCGATGGAGGGAGGGAGAGCCCTAAGGTGAGAGAAGGGGGGGAGATGGCCCCCTTCTCCACCGTCCGCATAGCTCTCCCTCTTCTCTTCTCTGCGCTGCTCCCCTCCGCAGAAAAAAAAAATCAGCTCAGCTGGGCGCCCTTAGGGACCCGGCGCCCGGGGGCACTTGACCTACCCCGACCCCCCTAGCTCCGCGCCTGGCGTAGGCTCTGGGAAGATGGGGCTGTGTAGCTGGAGAGGAGGAGATGGCAGCACCACTAGAGTTGAACTGCCACTCAGCCGTAGGGATGCTCGGAATTGCAATTTTCCATTCCGCGGTAATTCCGCATACCGCCGATCCTAAATTCCGGTTCCGAATCCCGATTCATTCCGGCGGAATTCCGGCGCTGTTCCGCGGAATTGCACGGAATTCCGCAGAAATTTTTTTAAAATTTCTCTCTCTCCCTCTCCCTCTTTCTCTTCCTCTTCCTCTCCCTCTCCCTCTTCCTCTCTCCTCCCTCCATCCATCCTTCCTTCCATTCATCCTTCCATCCTCTTATATCATCCTGTAGGGAATTGCAGTTTTTCGAAACCGCTTAAATACCATAGCTGGGATTTGACCCCAGGCTTCAGTGTGTAGTAGGTATCTGTCAACCACACTACATGCTAAAGCTGGCCTAGCATGTACCATTATCATCAATTCAATAGAAAAAGTAGCATGATTAAGGATTTGTACTTTTTTAAAAGCCAGCTTACATACCTTTGTCAGGATTTGAACCCAGGTATCAGTGTGTAGTAGGTATCTGTCTTACCCACCAGACCATCAACCACACTACATGCTAAAGCTGGCCTTTAATGTACCATTATGATCAATTCAATAGAAAAAGTAGCATGATTAAGGATTTGTACTTTTTTTAAAAGCAAGCTTACATACCTTTGCCAGGATTTGAACCCAGGTATCAGTGTGTAGTAGGTATCTGTCTTACTACTTTTTCTATTGAAGAGAGAGAGAGAGAGAGAGAGAGAGATTTGTGTTATCCCGGAAAATTCCGCGGAAATAATAAAATTTCTGCGGAATTCTGTTTGAGAGGTTTACTAATTCCGTTCCGACTACCGGAATCGGAAATGACCTAATTCCGGCCAGAATCACGGAATTTACAATTCCGCGGAATTTAGCGAGCATCCCTACTCAGCCGAGGAGAAGGAGGAGGATGACAGCGAAGAGGATGTAGCAGGAGGAGGAGGTGGCAGGAGGCCTGCCTGTAAGCCGTGGAGGTGTCACAAGTTGGTCCGCTGCGCAGCCACGTACTCCCTGCTTGCCATCGGTCACCAGGTTGACCTAATGGGCTGTGTATGTAATGTAGCGGCCCTGCCTGTGCTTGGCAGACCAGGCATCCGTGGTCAGGTGGACCCTTGACCCAACGCTCTTCGCAAGAGATGACACCACTTGCCTCTCAACTGCACGGTACAGTTTGGGTATGGCCTTTCGTGAAAAATAAGTGCGGCCTGGTATCTTCCACTGCTGTGTCCTAATGGCCACAAATTTACGGAAAGCCTCTGACTCCACCAGCTTGTATGGTAATAGCTGCCGAGCTAATAGTTCCGCCACGCCAGCTGTCAGACGCTGGGCAAGAGGGTGACTGGACGAAATTGGCTTCTTCCGCTCAAAGACTTCCTTCACGGACACCTGGCTACTGCTGTGGGCAGAGGAGCAGGAACTGCTCAAGGGCAGATGCGGTGTGGAGGAGGGTGGCTGTGAAGGTGCAAGGGAAAAAGCGGATGAAGACGATGCACCTGAAGGAGGAAGAGGAGAAGGAGGGTGGCTTGTCTTTTGGGTGCTGCTTTTTCTCAGGTGTTCTTCCCATTGCTGTTTGTGCCTTTTCTCCAGGTGCCTTGGTAAGGCACTTGTCCCTACGTGAGTGTTGGCCTTTCCACGGCTCAATTTTTGGAGGCAGAGAGAACAGATGGCTTTGCTCCGATCTGAGGTACACACGTTAAAAAATTTCCAAACCGCTGAGCCCTCCTGGGGTGATGGCACTATGGTGGCATCAGCAGCTGACCTTGAAGGGCATGTTGGCTGGCTGTCCATAGCTGGCGATACATGGCACCGGACACTGCCCCCAGCTGTTTCTGAGGACGAGCTCCCTCTGCTTCTTTCATGGACTCGTCTCCTACTCCTCTCTTGCTCCCCCTCTGAACTGTCCCCCTGGTCATCTCCTCTATTGGGAACAATATAATCATCCGTATAATCGTCGTCGTCATCCTCCTGCCCAGCTTTGCTTTCCTCAGACACCTCCACAACTGCACCAACATCAGGTGCTTCATCATCCCCCTTCTCACACGTTGCGTCCATACTATCGCCACCTAACTCAGACGTATGAGGTGTTGTAACTTGCTTAGCGTGTTCATCTTGTTGTAGCATTATTGGCTGTGAATCAGTGATTTCCACACCAAATAACTCCTGCGAAGTGTCAAATGCAGCGGATGTGGTGCTTGTTGTAGCGCTGGTGGCTGGGGGAGATGAGGTGTTCTGTGTTAAATACTCAACCACGTCCTCACAATTTTGGGAAGTGATGGCACATGCCTTCTTCTGAGCACTGTACTTTGGGCCAGGTCCGCACAAAATCACAGCAACACCACCTCGCACAGACCTGCCTGCGCCAGGTGGCCTTCCTCTGGGTCTGCCTCTACCTCTTCCTCTACCTGGTTTGTCCATTTTGTCCATCTCGGGGGATGCTAGGTATATGCAGTCAGGTGAGTTCACTCAACACAAAGGTAGTTTTATGCAGTGAGGTGGGTTCACTGAACACAAAAGGTAGTTAGATGCTGTCAGGTGAGTTTACTCAACACAAAGGTAGATATATGCAGTGAGGTGAGTTCACTCAACACAAATGTAGGTGTATGCAGTGAGGAGGTGGGTTAACTAAACACAACAGGTACTAGTAGTAGGTATATGCAGTACTGGGTAGTACAATGTGCAGCTCCCTGCCACACACACAGGTAGTCACTGAATGTGCTGCTACTGCTGGCAGTGGCACACACACAGTATGAATTAGCAATGTTGTCTAATTTAGCAACACAAGTGTCAGTTTGACACACAGAAAAAAAAAAATGACACGAGCAGGATTACCTCTGAAAAGAGCTGTTGAATGAAGGGTGCTATTAAAGCAATAACACACGAGTGAGTGTAATGGCCGCCGGAGCCTGCCTATAAGGGGGGGGGGGGGGGGCTCCAGGGCTGAGTATAGCCGGATTGGCTACAATGTGCCTGCTGACTGTGACAATGTGCCTGCTGACTGTGACAGTTGGCCCTCAGCAGAATCGGGCAACACAAAAGAAACATCACCAATAAATTCCCCCTTCACAGCGTTTCACAGCACTTTTGCACCCACCATGACCATAACCCACAACTCTTCAGCATCACACTACTTGACTCTATTGATGCAAGTTTATCAAATGCGTTTAAGCAACTTAAAAAACATGAAATGTACTGGATACAAACTCTAAGAACCCTCATACCTGAAGGTCTGAATGAAGTCTTGGAAAAAATCTACTAAAATACTACCTAGTCCGTTTTTCTTTTATCGCTGGCCGCTCTCTTTTATCCTTTTATGTGTAATATTTTTAGTACTCCTATTTTTAGTACTTTTATTATTTATATTTGTATTTTTCATTTTAACCACTTGAGGACCCAGCCTTTACCCCCCCCCCCCTTTAAAGGATACCACAACTGACATGTGGCATAATGAGATAGACATGGGTATGTACAGTGCCTAGCACACAAATAACTATGCTGTGTTCCTTTTTTTCTTTCTCTGCCTGAAAGAGGTAAATATCAGGTATGTAAGTGGCTGACTCAGTTCTGACTCAGACAGGAAGTGACTACAGTGTGACCCTCACTGATAAGAATTTCCCCCTTTTTTATCTCTTTCTTGCTCTCAGAAGCCATTTTCTTCTAGGAAAGTGTTTTATAGTTGGAATTTCTTATCAGTGAAGGTCACACTGTAGTCACTTCCTGTCTGAGTCAGGACTGAGTCAGCCACTTACATACCTGATATTTACCTCTTTCAGGCAGAGAAAGAAAAAAAGGAACACAGCTTAGTTATTTGTGTGCTAGGCACTGTACATACCCATGTCTATCTCATTATGCCACATGTCAGTTGTGGTATCCTTTAAGGACCAGCACTTTGTTTTATGATCTGTGCTGGGAGGGCTCTGCAGCCCCCAGCACAGATCAGGCTGCAGGCAGAGCAATCAGATCGCCCACCTTTTTTCCCCCCTATGGGGATGATGTCCCCCCTGCACATCAGTCTGGTCGCTCCTGCCTGCCTGAGGTTTGCGGGGGGGGGGGGGCACCTCAAAGCCCCCCTCCGCAGCGAAATTCCTAAATTCCCCCCCCCCCTCCCTCTCCTACCTGTCCCCCCTGGTAATCGGGGCTGCACAGGACGCTATCCGTCCTGTGCAGCCTGTGACAGGACGTCCCCTGTCACATGGCAGCGATCCCCGGCCGCTGATTGGCCCGGGGATCACTGATCTGCCTTACGGCCGTGCAATGTAAACAAAGGAGACAAATGTCTCCTGCGTTTACATTTAGTCTGCGAGCCGCGATCAGCTCAACGGAATACCTTGGGGTGTCTTCTTTCTAAAATGGGGTCACTTGTGGGGTTCCTATACTGCCCTGGCATTTTAGGGGCCCTAAACCAAGAGGAGTAGTCTTGAAACAAAAATGACCTGTGAAATCCTAAAGGTACTCATTTGACTTTGGGCCCCTTAGCGCAGTTAGGGTGCAAAAAAGTGTCACACACATGTGATATCGCCATACTCAGGAGATGTAGTATAATGTGTTTTGGGGTGTATTTTTACACATACCCATGTTGAGTGGGAGAAATCTCTCTGTAAATGGACAATTGTGTGTAAAAGAAAATCAAACAATTGTCATTTACAGAGATATTTCTCCCACCCAGCATGGGTATGTGTAAAAATACACCCCAAAACACATTATACTACATCTCCTGAGTATGGCGATACCACATGTGTGACACTTTTTTGCACCCTAACTGCGCTAAGGGGCCCAAAGTCAAATGAGTACCTTTAGGATTTCACAGGTCATTTTTGTTTCAAGACTACTCCTCACGGTTTAGGGCCCCTAAAATGCCAGGGCAGTATAGGAACCCCACAAGAGACCCCATTTTAGAAAGAAGACACCCCAAGGTATTCCGTTAGGTGTATGGCGAGTTCATAGAAGATTTTATTTTTTGTCACAAGTTAGTGAAAAATGACACTTTGTGAAAAAAAAACAATAAAAATCAATTTCCGCTAACTTTTGACAAAAAATAAAATCTTCTATGAACTCGTCATACACCTAACGGAATACCTTGGGGTGTCTTCTTTCTAAAATGGGGTCACTTGTGGGGTTCCTATACCACCCTGGCATTTTACGGGCCCAAAACCGTGAGTAGTCTGGAAACCAAATGTCTCAAAATGACTGTTCAGGGGTATAAGCATCTGCAAATTTTGATGACAGGTGGTCTATGAGGGGGCGAATTTTGTGGAACCGGTCATAAGCAGGGTGGCCTTTTAGATGACGGGTTGTATTGGGCCTGATCTGATGGATTGGAGTGCTAGAGGGGTAACAGGAGGTGATTGATGGGTGTCTCAGGGGGTGGTTAGAGGGGAAAATAGATGCAATCAATGCACTGGGGAGGTGATCAGAAAGGGGGCTGAGGGGGATCTGAGGGTTTGGACGAGTGATCAGGAGCCCACACGGGGCAAATTAGAGCCTGATCTGATGGGTAGGTGTGCTAGGGGGTGACAAGAGGTGATTGATGGGTGTCTCAAGGTGTGATTAGAGGGGGGAATAGATGCAAGCAATGCACTGGCGAGGTGATCAGGGCTGGGGTCTGAGGGTGTGGGCGGGTGATTGAGTGCCCTAGGGGCAGATAGGGGTCTAATCTGATGGGTAGCAGTGACAGGGGGTGATTGATGGGTAATTAGTGGGTGTTTAGGGTAGAGAACAGATGTAAACACTGCACTTGGAAGGTGATCTGACATCGGATCTGCGGGCGATCTATTGGTGTGGGTGGGTGATCAGATTGCCCGCAAGGGGCAGGTTAGGGGCTGATTGATGAGTGGCAGTGACAGGGGGTGATTGACGGGTGATTGACAGGTGATCAGTGGGTGATTACAGGGAAGCACAGATGTAAATATTGCACAAGCGAATTGATAAGGGGGGGTGGGGTCTGAGGGCAATCTGAGCGTGTAGGCGGGTGATTGGGTGCCCCCAAGTACTTCAAACTTCTGTCCTTTATAGCAAAATGGACCCTTTGCCTAACTTTCTCCACCTCCAGTTGCGGGACACTAATATTCAATAATTCAGACTTCTCTATATTTACTTTAAGATTGGAAATGGGACCAAACAGGTCTAGTTCTTAAAGGGGAACTGAAGAGAGTGGTATATGGAGGCTGTCATGTTTATTTCCTTTTAGACAATACCAGTTGCCTGGCAGCCCTGCTGATCCTCTGCCTCTAATACTATTAGCCATAGCCCCTGAACAAGCATGCAGCAGATCAGGTGTTTCAGTGGTTCAGACTTATAAGTCTGATCTGACAAGACTAGCTGCATGCTTGTTTCTGGTTTTAATCAGATACTACTGCAGAGAAATAGACCAGCAGGGCTGCCAGGCAACTGGTATTGATTAAAAGGAAATAAACATGACCGCCTCCATATACCTCTCTCTTCAGTTCCCCTTTAACCACCCTGGCGTTCTGATTAAATCGCCAGGGTGGCTGCGGGAGGGTTTTTTTTAAATTAAAAAAAAACTATTTCATGCAGCCAACTGAAAGTTGGCTGCATGAAAGCCCACTAGAGGGCGCTCCGGACGCGTTCTTCCGATCGCCTCCGGCGCCCAGAATAAACAAGGAAGGCCGCAATGAGCGGCCTTCCTTGTTTTGCTTACATCGTCGCCATAGCGACGAGCGGAGTGACGTCATCGACGTCAGCCGACGTCCTGACGTCAGCCGCCTCCGATCAAGCCCTTAGCGCTGGCCGGAACTTTTTGTTCCGACTACGCTGGGCTCAGGCGGCTGGGGGGACCCTCTTTCGCCGCTGCTCGCAGAGCGGCGGCGATCAGGCAGCACACGCGGCTGGCAAAGTGCCGGCTGCGTGTGCTGCTTTTTATTTGACAAAAATCGGCCCAGCAGGGCCTGAGCGGCAGCCTCTGGCGGTGTTGGACGAGCTGAGCTCGTCCAGACCGCTCAGCAGGTTAAAGAATATGTGGGATGGTTTGTATTGGGTTTGCTACTATAAGCATCATGTCATGTGCATACGCAGCTATTTTTTCTTCCTGACCATTATTCATTATTAATTCTGTTATCTATATTCTCTCTCATTTTCTGTAATAAAGGTTCTAGAGTTAAAACAAAAATTAAAGGGGTTAAGGGGACAGCTCTGTCTGGTTCCATTTCCAATCCTCACTGGGTCAGAGAGAATCCCATTTATCCTTATTCTGGCAGTTGGATTAGCATATAATGCCATTATTTTAGCAAGAAAACCAGGTCCCACCCCCCATTTTTTTAGGGACTTCTCCATATACTCCCAGCCCACTCTGTCGAAGGCCTTTTCAGCATCTAATGATAAAATAATTTCCTGTTTTTGGGCTTCGACAGAGTGGACCAGGTGAAAAATCCTTACAGAATTGTCCCTTGCTTCTCGTCCTCGAACAAAGCCCACTTGATCAACTGATATACTGGCCCTCTCCAGCATTTTACTGCATTTCTTACCCCATTCAAAATAATTACAAAAAGATCTCAATATAAAATTCTGCGCTCTGTTATCCATTGAAGTGTTCATTTTGTTGCGAGTCTCCAACAGCTGTAGGTGCGTGATTGTAGTGTAACTATTTCAACTAATGTACGCTTCTTAAACTTGAACATTGTATACAAATGTAAGCAGACTGCAGAGTGGCGCAGCGGAAGTGTGCTGGGCCCATAACAAAGAGGTTGATGGATTGAAACCCTCCTCTGCTAGGCATGATTTTATTTTTGCACCTCGCTTTGTCGCATGGGCAAAATGGTTTCCTGTAAGAGAAATTGTAATAAGGGCCCTGCTGTAACATCGATATTACGGTAGCTAAGACTAGTCCTGGGCCTTTCTTGTAGTTGAAGAGATGAGTGAAATGGCTGGCTTCAGCCTGTAACATTAGTTGACCTGGGTTCAATTCCCAGCCAATGGTGGTATAGTGTGGAGCATAGCTGCCTTCCAAGCAGTTGACCTGGGTTCGATTCCTAGCCAATGTATGTCAACTTGCTTTTGACAGCCTATAAATCCCTAGAAGACAAAATCAGAGAGAGAGAGAGAAAGAGAGGGTGTTTTTAATGTTCAAAACGTTTTTAAAGCATTTTAAAAGGCACTTACGGTTTGTCTATCCGGATATCCGAGTAGGTCAGATATCCGCGGATAATGCGTCCGGATATCCGCGTTCACGCGGATTTCTAAAAGGTCGGATTGAGATATCTGAACCGTATCCGGATATCTGGATATCCACATCAATTCGGATTTTAAAAAGTACTATCCGAGCATCCCTGCTTAGCTAGTGATGATCGTAATCAACAAATTATGATTTCACTAAATTCCGCATACATTTTAGCAAGTACGCTTATACGTAATTACGATTTTCAAATTCAATTGATTTTGTATAGTCATTCGTAATTTTGCATAAAATTTTGTGAAATTTTGCGAAATTTCGCATAATTTCTTGCCGACTTTAGCAGTGAATAGCAAAGCCCTCATAACATGCTATTGACATCAAAATTGCTACATATGTTAAAGAGAACCCGAGGTGGGGTTCTCACAACGTAATCCACATACAGAGGCTGGCTCTGCCTATAGAGCCCAGCCTCTGTTGCTACTCAGATCCCCCCTAAATCCCCCCTGCGCTCCGCAATACCCCATAAATGACAGCCACGCTGCCGACATGCAGCGTGTCAGCAGCGGCTGTGTTTACCTTTATAACGTTAGTCTCTGCGCTCCCCCCGCCTCCTGCATCACTCCGGTCCCGCCCACGTCCCTTCCCTCCCCGCTGATTGGAGGGAAGGGACGCGGGCGGGGACAGAGCTTAGCAGGAGGCGGGGGGAGCGCTGAGACTGACGTTAGAAAGGTAAACACAGCCGCACAGCGCAGCTGTAATTTATGGGGTCTGGCTGAGCGCAGGGGGGATTTAGGGGCGGATCTGATTAGCAACAGAGGCTGGGCTCTATAGGCAGAGCCAGCCTCTGTATGGGGATTTCGTTGTGAGAACCTCGCCTTGGGTTCTCTTTAAGGAGAATCATAGGTATAAGTCAAAAACAGAATTTTGCAAAAAGACCTTTTAGTTTTTGAGAAACTCGATTTTAAAAATGCAAGTAAAAAATGGTTTTTAACCACTTCAGGACCACAGTCTTTTCGCCCCTTAAGGACCAGAGCCTTTTTCTCCATTCAGACCACTGCAGCTTTCACGGTTTAATGCTCGGTCATACAACCTACCACCTAAATGAATTTTACCTCCTTTTCTTGTCACTAATACAGCTTTCTTTTGATGCTATTTGATTGCTGCTGCGAGTTTTACTTTTTATTATATTCATCAAAAAAGACATGAATTTTGTCAAAAAAATGACTTTTTTAACTTTCTGTGCTGACATTTTTCAAATAAAGTAAAATTTCCTATACATTTGAGCGCGAAAGTTATTCTGCTACATGTCTTTGATAAAAAAAAAACCATTCAGTGTATATTTATTGGATTGGGTAAAAGTTATAGCGTTTACAAACTATGGTGCCAAAAGTGAATTTTCCCATTTTCAAGCATCTCTGACTTTTCTGCGCACCTGTCAGGTTTCATGAGGGGCTAAAATTCCAGGATAGTCCAAATACCCCCCAAATGACCCCATTTTGGAAAGAAGACATCCCAAAGTATTCAGTGAGAGGCATGGTGAGTTCATAGAAGATTTTATTTTTTGTCACAAGTTAGCGGAAAATGACACTTTGTGACAACAACAACAAAAAAAAAAGTTTCCATTTCTTCTAACTTGCGACAAAAAAAAAATGAAATCTGCCACGGACTCACTATGCTCCTCTCTGAATACCTTGAAGTGTCTACTTTCCAAAATGGGGTCATTTGTGGGGTGTGTTCACTGTCCTGGCATTTTGGGGGGTGCCTAATTGTAAGCACCCCTGTAAAGCCTAAAGATGCTCATTGGACTTTGGGCCCCTTAGCGCAGTTAGGCTGCAAAAAAGTGCCACACATGTGGTATTGCCGTACTCAGGAAAAGTAGTATAATGTGTTTTGGGGTGTATTTTTACACATACCCATGCTGGGTGGGAGAAATATCTCCGTAAATGACAATTTTTTTATTTTTTTTACACACAATTGTCTATTTATAGAGATATTTCTCCCACTCAGCATGGGTATGTGGAAAAATACACCCCAAAACACATTATACTACTTCTCCTGAGTACGGCAATACCACATGTGTGGCACTTTTTTGCACCCTAACTGCGCTAAGGGGCCCAAAGTCCAATGAGTACCTTTAGGATTTCACAGGTCATTTTGAGAAATTTCGTTTCAAGACTACTCCTCACGGTTTAGGGCCCCTAAAATGCCAGGACAGTATAGGAACCCCACAAATTACCCCATTTTAGAAAGAAGACACCCCAAGGTATTCCATTAGGAGTATGGTGAGTTCATAGAAGATTTTTTTTTTTTGTCACAAGTTAGCGGAAATTGATGTTAATTGTTTTTTTTCACAAAGTGTCATTTTCCGCTAACTTGTGACAAAAAATAAAATCTTCTATGAACTCACCATACTCCTAACGGAATACCTTGGGGTGTCTTCTTTCTAAAATGGGGTCATTTGTGGGGTTCCTATACTGCCCTGGCATTTTAGGGGCCCTAAACCGTGAGGAGTAGTCTTGAAACCAAATGTCGCAAAATGACCTGTGAAATCCTAAAGGTACTCATTGGACTTTGGGCCCCTTAGCGCACTTAGGGTGCAAAAAAGTGCCACACATGTGGTACCGCCGTACTCAGGAGAAGTAGTATAATGTGTTTTGGGGTGTATTTTTACACATACAGATGCTGGGTGGGAGAAATATCTCTGTAAATGACAATTATTTGATTTTTTTTACACACAATTGTCCATTTACAGAGAGATTTCTCCCACCCAGCATGGGTATGTATAAAAATACACCGCAAAACACATTATACTACTTCTTCTGAGTACGGCGATACCACATGTGTGACACTTTTTTGCAACCTAGGTGCGCTAAGGGGCCTAACGTCCTATTCACAGGTCATTTTGAGGCATTTGGATTCTAGACTACTCCTCACGGTTTAGGGCCCCTAAAATGCCAGGGCAGTATAGGAACCCCACAAGTGACCCCATTTTAGAAAGAAGACACCCCAAGGTATTCCGTTAGGGGTATGGTGAGTTCATAGAAGATTTTATTTTTTGTCACAAGTTAGTGAAAAATGACACTTTGTGAAAAAAACAATAAAAATCCAATTTCCTCTAACTTTTGACAAAAAATAAAATATTCTATGAACTCATCATACACCTAACAGAATACCTTGGGGTGTCTTCTTTCTAAAATGGGGTCACTTGTGGGGTTCCTATACTGCCCTGGCATTTTACGGGCCCAAAACTGTGAGTAGTCTGGAAACCAAATTTCTCAAAATGACTGTTCAGGGGTATAAGCATCTGCAAATTTTGATGACAGGTGGTCTATGAGGGGGCAAATTTTGTGGAAGCGGTCATAAGCAGGGTGGCCTCTTAGATGACAGGATGTATTGGGCCTGATCTGATGGATAGGAGTGCTAGGGGGGTGACAGGAGGTGATTGATGGGTGTCTCAGGGGGCGGTTAGAGGGGAAAATAGATGCAATAAATGCACTGGGGACGTGATCGGAAGGGGGTCTGAGGGGGATCTGAGGGTTTGGCCGAGTGATCAGGAGCCCACACGGGGCAAATTAGGGCCTGATCTGATGGGTAGATGTGCTAGGGGGTGACAGGAGGTGATTGATGGGTGTCTCAAGGTGTGATTAGAGGGGGGAAATAGATGCAAGCAATGCACTGGCGAGGTGATCAGGGCTGGGGTCTGAGGGCGTTCTGAGGTGTGGGCGGGTGATTGGGTGCCCACAAGGGGCAGATTAGGGTCTAATCTGATGGGTAACAGTGACAGGTGGTGATAGGGGGTGATTGATGGGTAATTAGTGGGTGTTTAGAGGAGAGAAGATCTGCGGGCGATCTATTGGTGTGGGTGGGTGATCAGATTGCCCGCAAGGGGCAGGTTAGGGGCTGTTTGATGGGTGGCAGTGACAGGGGGTGATTGATGGGTGGCAGTGACAGGGGGTGATTGATGGGTGATTGACAGGTGATCAGTGGGTTATTACAGGGAATAACAGATGTAAATATTGCACGGGCGAATTGATAAGGGGGGGTCTGAGGGCAATCTGAGCGTGTGGGCGGGTGATTGGGTGCCCGCAAGGGGCAGATTAGGGTCTAATCTGATGGGTAACAGTGACAGGTGGTGATAGGGGGTGATTGATGGGTAATTAGTGGGTGTTTAGAGGAGATAAGAGATGTAAACAATGGATTTGGGAGGTGATCTGATGTCGGATCTGCGGGCGATCTATTGGTGTGGGTGGGTGATCAGATTGCCCGCAAGGGGCAGGTTAGGGGCTGATTGATGGGTGGCAGTGACAGGGGGTGATTGATGGGTGGCAGTGACAGGGGGTGATTGATGGGTGATTGACAGGTGATCAGTGGGTTATTACAGGGAATAACAGATGTAAATATTGCACGGGCGAATTGATAAGGGGGGGTCTGAGGGCAATCTGAGCGTGTGGGCGGGTGATTGGGTGCCCGCAAGGGGCAGATTAGGGTCTAATCTGATGGGTAACAGTGACAGGTGGTGATAGGGGGTGATTGATGGGTAATTAGTGGGTGTTTAGAGGAGATAAGAGATGTAAACAATGGATTTGGGAGGTGATCTGATGTCGGATCTGCGGGCGATCTATTGGTGTGGGTGGGTGATCAGATTGCCCGCAAGGGGCAGGTTAGGGGCTGATTGATGGGTGGCAGTGACAGGGGGTGATTGACGGGTGATTGACGGGTGATTGACGGGTGATTGACAGGTGATTGACAGGTGATTGACAGGTGATCAGGGGGGATAGATGCATACAGTACACGGGGGGGGGGGGGGTCTGGGGGGGGGTCTGGGGAGAATCTGAGGGGTGGGGGGTGATCAGGAGGGAGTAGGGGGCAGATTAGGGACTTAAAAATAAAATAGCGTTGACAGATAGTGACAGGGAGTGATTGATGGGTGATTAGGGGGGTGACTGGGTGCAAACAGTGGTCTGGGGGGTGGGCAGGGGGGGGTCTGAGGGGTGCTGTGGGCGATCAGGGGGCAGGGGAGGGGGAAATCAGTGTGCTTGGGTGCAGACTAGGGTGGCTGCAGCCTGCCCTGGTGGTCCCTCGGACACTGGGACCACCAGGGCAGGAGGCAGCCAGTATAATAGGCTTTGTATACATTACAAAGCCTATTATACTTGTTACATGCGGCGATCCGGGTGCTAGTAACCCGCCGGCGCTTCCGAACGGCCGGCGGGTTACAACGAACGGTGGGCGGAGCCAGTCCCCGGCGGCTGATCGCGTCACGAATGACGCGATCGCCGCACAGACACTCCCGCAGCCGCCCCCGCCGATGGGCGTATTGCGGTCGTTTGGGCCCGGTCTTTGCCGCCGCCCATCGGCTGGGGGCGGTCCTCAAGTGGTTAAAGAGACTCTGAAGTGAGTGAGATAGGATTTGATTAGTGTAAAGCACCTTACATAGTGCTAAAACGCCGCCATCCCATGGCAAAATGACAGGTTTTTACCCCCCAAATCCCCCCTGCAAAATCCACAACTTTCTTGGTCATGGATTTTGCTGCTCATGGAGGCAGAGCTATGAGCTGCAGCTCTGCCTCCATGCGCGTCAATCTGCTGGCGGATCTCCGCCTCTCCCCCGGCCCTCTCTGTGAAGGAAGAGTGAGAGGGGCGAGCAGAAGCGACGATCAACTGGGATTGACACGCTGAGAGGCAGAGCTACAGCTGTTAGTTCTGCCTCAAGCAGGAAGCGCTCCCTGGACCCAGAAGAGGGGATTTGGGGGTAAAGACCCCTCATTTTGCCATGGGATAGCGGTGTTTTAGCACTATGTAATGTGCTTTACACTAATCAAATTCTATCTCACTCGCTTCAGAGTCTCTTTAAACCTAGAAAAATTACAGTTTAAAACCCATTTTTCTTTGCATTTTTAAAATCAAGTTTCTCAAAAACTACAAGGTCTTTTTGTGACTTATACCCACTATTCTGCTTAACATATGTAGCAATTTTGGTAGCAATAGCATGTATGGGGGTGTAACGGTCGGTGTCAGCACACAGAGAGTATCTGATTATTGATGATCTGCAGTATCACCAACAATACAGATGTATACCTGATTATTAGTGATCTGCAGAATCACCAATAATACAAGTATGGCTAACCACTGGACACCTAATAAAGTGTAAGTGTTTGGGTGCAACCGTACTTCAAAACTTTAATGAGACCTCACCAGAGGGGCTGGTGAGGAATAACCAGTACACAGAGTGTGTACTACCGTATCACCTCCAGCAAGCTGGAGAGAAAATACTGGAGAGGCTGAATCTCCCGAGGGGCGGGCGATTCACTCTACTGCAGATAAATGACCACCCGAGGTGCGGGTGAGTCAGACTGTGTCACAGCCTACGAAACACAGTAAACTAAAAAGGACAGGTACCTGATGAGCAGGTAATTAAGGCTAAACTATAGCCTAGCAGAGCTGCTGAACCAGTGGAGCTGGCGCAGATGACACCTCACCAGTGGCGAGGGCCCACCGGCGAGTAGAAGGGTCAGACAGGCAAGGTTCGGCAACAGAGAGGTAAGTATCGGTACAAAATCGTGAGACAAGAGAGAAAACGGTAATCAGGCAGAAGTTCAGCAACAGGTAGGCAGATAGGCGAAAGTACAGGATCAGAAGGCAGGATCAGAGGCAGAGGGAATAGCTAAGAATCATACACAGGAGTTCAAACAGTAAGCAATCTCCTAGTCTTGGTGTGAAATCCGTAGCATCAACACCAGGGAACTAGCCTAAGGTCTGAGCGCTAACACGCAAGTATTCATGACAACAGACAATCCCCAACTGAAGCCCGGAGGCTTATGAAGCAGAGGAGACCCCACTGGCACGCCCCTCAGAATCAGCCAATCCTGGGCGTCGTGGGACTCCTCTGACGTCAGCCGACCGAGAGGTCAGCTGACAGGCTTCCTCCCCGCATAAAGGTCCCATCTGTGCGTGCGCCCGCGCGCTGCGGTGACCCCCTGCCCGGAGAAGCGTTCCGTCCTGGACGCCGAGCGTATGGATGACCGCATGGAGGCAGCTGCGGCGGCGGTGCTGTTTGCCGCAGCTGCCTCGTTTCTCACAGGGGGCTTTGCTATTAACCTCTAAAGTCAGCACGAAATTATGCAAAATTTTGCAACAATTACGTGAAACATTATGCAAAATTTTGAAATACTACTTTTACATACAAAAGGAATTACGATTTTCTCTGAAATTTTGCATTACGATTACGATGCGTAGTTGCGAATTTCGATGCAAAATTTCACACATGCGAAATTTCGGCCCACCACTGATCTTAGCCATAAGGCAATATAAAGCGGCCTTGCATGATATGAAAGCCACCTTGGGGAAACGCGTAAGTTATTACAATATATTCATTTTCTACCTGGTGCATTTTGGATAACCCATCCATCCTCTGATTCAGATGTTCAACAGAGTCGATGGAAGGGATCCCGTGTGCACTATTTTCCTCTATAAAAGAGGAACCAGCACCTCTTTCTTCATGGGGCCTAGTTGCCTTTTGGCAGGCCCTCTTTGTGCATGGGGGGCTGCTTAACATTTCTAAGAACCTTTATCCATTCCCGTACCCCACCTACCATCCCACCCACCAAATTAAAACCAACAGATCGCTATTGATCCCCAAAAAATTGACAACTACGGGAAGCGAGTGGGAGGACATTGGGGGGGGGGGGGGGGGGAGAGGAGAGCGATAACAGAACACACACTCCTCAGCATTTCCCCCACCCCCTCCCCTGCCATCACTTCCCCTTATGCCTGGGGGGAACTGTATGCTATTGTGTCAGAGCTGTATGTGAGACTACAAGCAGTCTCTGGGTCCAATCTGGGACCTCAACCATCGATATTTCCAATATTAAACAAAAAGTCTCCAGTTCTTCTGAATATCTAAGGACTGCCTGTTTCCATTATTGGTAACAGTCAGTGCGAATTGATAATTCCACCGATAGACAATATTATTAGCCTTCAGGACCTCCAATAACGGTTTAAGACATCGTCTTTGTTGTAATGCCTCTGAAGCTAATTCAGGAGAGACCGCTATTTTAGTACCCTCATGTTCTAATTCTGCAATTGCTCGTGCTTTGTTCATTATGTCTTCTCTTTCCTGAAAATAGTGCATTCTAATGATCACATCACGTGGACTTCCGTCCCATCTGATACGGGGCCCCAATCCCCTAAGTACTCTATCTAAGTTGAAGTGTATAGGTTCAGGGTGAGCCGCAATTCTATTTAGAATAGTCTGGACTACTTCAGGCAAGTCTTTATCAATTATTGATTCCGGGAGTCCTTTCAGCCGGAGATTATTCTGCTGGTTGAGGTTCTCCTGATCCTCTTGTTTCAACATAACTTGTCTTATTTGTGACCCCTGCACTCTCAATACTTCCTTAATTTACGCAATCTCTTTATCTTGTGTCCATGCATTTTCTTCTATGTGTTCCACTCTCTGCCAAAGTTGTCCTCTTTTAAACCTGATACCTCTGTCTTTATGATAATTTCCATATGACTTAGTAACACTTCTAAGTCAACTTTAGTTGTATGCTCTTCACTACCCCCCCCCCCCCCCCCCCTTTATTTCTCCTGGTCATCTTGCGACTCCTGGGAGCCGTGAGATTCTTTATTGACATTGGATCCTGCCATAGTGGATCTTGTATTTAAGTTTCTCTCGGTGCGCCTCTCCTTTAAAAAGTCTCTCAAGTCTCATTGAGGGTGTCCTAAAGTCCGGTATGTTTACCACACCTTTTCTCTTTTTAGATTTCTCAGTCATTCCACTAACATAGCTCTCTCTCTGTTGTGACAGGTTCTATGGACCTCAGTGGGGGCTAGGGTGACAAGAGCAGGGAGCAAAGAGGCAAATCAATAAGTAACAAGACCCCTCAATATTCACTCAGAAGTCAGAACCAGTCAGAGGAGAATTTTCATATATCGAGCTTCATGATCAGATTCCATCTAACAATCTGACATAATCTGACATCAGGTCAGGAGCAGAAGGCATCAATAGATGTGGACCGCAAGAAACAGATGACAATTGAAGTCCTAGCTGTCACTAACGGCAGGTGAGCATATCCCAGATGAGGGGTAAGCTAGCAGCAGATTATTTATGTATTTATTGTGTTTATAAAGCGCCAACATATTATGCAGCGCAGGACATTAGTTTAGGTTAAGCATGGGTGCACAGTAATGGAGGTGCATGATCAGGTAGGACACAAGGAGGAGGACCCTGCTCAAAGGCTTACAATCTAGAGGGAGAGGTAGGGACATGAAAGGTAGGATACCAGAGTTCAGCTGCGGGTTTAGAGCACTTGTGAGGGGTGGTAGGCCAGAATGAAAAGGTGAGTTTTAAGGGCCTTCTTGAAGATGTTGGAGGGGGCTGCCATAATGGGTGGAGGTAGGGAGCTCCATAGTGTTGGAGCAGCTCTTGAGAAGTCCTGGAGGCGTGCATGGGACTGGGTGATGCGGGGGGAGGTCAGGCGAACTTCCTTGGAGGAGCGGAGTAAGCGGCTAGGTGTGTACCTCTGAGTAAGATCGGAAATGTAGGTTGGACAGGTTTTGTGGACAGATTTGTAGGTCAGACACAGTATCTTGAATCTGATTCTGGACTGGATAGGAAGCCAGTGGAGGGATTCACGGAGGGGAGCCACCGTGGTGGAGCGATGGGAGAAGTGGATAATTCTGGCTGCCGCATTCATGATGGACTGCAGTGGGGCTATTCGGGTCATTGGGAGACCAGACAGAAGGGCATTGCAGTAGTCAAGGCGGGAAATTATGAGGGCATGGATGAGGAGTTTGTTGGTGGCAGAGGTCAGGAAAGGGCGGATCTTGCAGATGTTATGAAGGTGGAAGTTGAAAGGACTTTGTGAGGTTTTTGGATGTGGGGAGTTAGGGAGACAGCGGGCTTGAGAGGTAGGGCGCATGGTAGTGTGGTTAACAGTGACATGCACATCTGGGAGGTTCAGGGATAGCCGGGGTGGGAAGATCATAAATTCCATTTGTCTAGATTTAGTTTCAGGTATCTAGCAGACATCCAGGAGGAGATGGCTGATAGGCAGGAGGAGACCTTGTAGTGGTGGATATTTCAGGGGTGTGGAGGTAGATCTGGGTGTCATCTGCATACAGATGATAGTTAAAACCCATGGAGGAGATAACCTTGCCAATAGTGGATGTGTATAGGGAGAACAGAAGGGGGCCAAGGACCAAGCCTTGGGGGACTCCCACAGAGGTGGTTGGGTGTGGATGAGGACTCATTTAAGATAATGGCTAGAAAAAGCCAACTAACAGGAGTAGACGGCTTACAGAGTAGATAGCTTGCAAATTTAGCAGATTCCTGCTTCCAAGCATTAATCAAATCACTAATCTCTCAGCAAAAGTCCTACAGAGCCAAATTTGATCCCACTTAGTCTCTGCTAGGCAGTCTCTTAGCTCCAAAACTCTTCCAGCAGATCGATGTATGCTTTGCAGCTCAGTATATACACAGTACAGTTCTCCAGCATAACCACATAACAATGTAATATTGCATTACCTTACCACTCACCACAGTTAATTATAATACTTATTCTTGTTCTTGCTCTTACTCTTCTCATTCTTCCATCTCCCGTGTATTTCAGTCTGACTGGCCGACATCAGTGAAAACAGTAATAGAAGCAGCGGTAAAGAACAATGATCTACAGTGACAGCAAGCAGTGACCAGCAGTCAGCAGTCAATCAGCCATTAGCAAGCAGTCAATCAGCCAGTAGCTAACACAGTTTATGTACATTAATGGCAGCTGAAAACACTAACTGCTATCTCCCTGCAATTCCCCCAGCAATTCACCGCTTGTCCCTCGTCCTATGCCGCGTCCATGATAATAGCAGCGGTGGCAGTCAAGTGGCAGATGATAGATAGCAGATGGCAGGTGGTGGAAGGTAAATGACATTGACAACAATGGGAGATGATGATGGCAGATGACAATGACAGCAACGACAGTGGTAACAGTAATGATAATGATGGTATGGTAACAATGGTATGCGATAGTATACCTGTTGATCGAGGAGTGAGAAGCGAAGTGAGGCAAAGTGAGGTGAGGCAGACTCCAAACCCGTTGCCTTCTGTACCCGCTACACCCCATTGACGTGAGGATGGAGGTCTTCCACAAACCTTGAAAGCCAGTCAGCTGCTTCGGCGAACAATCAAAGATCCAAAGAGTCAGCACAACAAAGTTATAAATGGGGGCTGCAGCTGCAGAGGCTGCTATCCTCAGCCATTCCATCCAATCCACCCCCAGGAGGCAGGCCATTAGGGAGAAAGCCGGCAGAGCAGAGGTGTCCAAGCAACCTCGCAGACACCACACAGACCACACCGCCTCTCATGGGTGCTGGTCCCCGCAAATCAGTAGTCAGGGGAGAGAGATTCTAAACACCAAAAGTCCACCGCGTGTTCCCCTCGATGCGGTCATCCGCAGCAGACCATCGACTCACATCCTCACTGTGCACCGAGGTATGTAGTATTTAGTATACAGTGTATCGAGACCCTTCAGCAGTAGCAGGCTGGAATGGCTGGAGAAACTCGGCGGGCTCCATCTCCATCACACTCAGTCTCAGCAACTAACTATTCCCATCCCGGCACGGGGTACAGGCATGCAGGCATGCAGACAGATACTAATCGGGCATCAAGCTAGATACAGTGGAGCAGTGTGATGGTAGGGCACTGGAAAAGCGCCAGAGCTAACAGAGAGCAGTTAGCACCCATCCACCATCTTTGATCCTTCCCCAGGAGTCGAAAAACTCTTCTAACTTACTTGGAAAAAGTAAAAGAATTCAGAAAATCGGAGTCCCTATTTGTAAACTATGCAGGGAAATCTAAAGGATTGAAAGCATCGACAAAGACCATTGCCAAATGGATTACAGATTGTATTCTGGAAGCATACAAGATAATGGGAAAGGATCCTCCAGTCAACTTAAGGGCCCATTCCACTAGGGCAGCAGCAACTATGTGGGCTTACAGGGCAGGTACTTCACTGCTGAACATCTGTAAAGCTGCGACCTGGAAAACTGGGAACCTTCATGAAGCTCTATCAGTTGGACTTAATAACGGAGACCGATCGGGGCGTGGCCTGCGTGGAGAGGAGAACGGACGTGCAGTGAGTGAGCTCCGTCCTAAGCCTGGCTAAAAGCGACATATGAGCATGAACCCACCTGAAACAAACGCTGCGGAAAATATGGAGGAGTCAGCAGCAGACTTAGATCCCTCAAGAAAGAGGAAAGGAGCCTTCTACCGCCCCAAAAAACTGACGGACTTCTATGCACCAGTGACAGAGGTGCGCCGGCAAGATGGCGCCGGCCCGAGCTCCACGCGGCAGTACGCAGCTCAGCTGGAAGGAGCGAGCGGACAAGCACAACCGCAACAGCAACTGTCCTCGGAGGGGCAAACAGGCACCCCGGATTCCGGATCCCCCACAGACAGTCCAGCAAAGTCGAAACCACGCAGAGAAAAAGATCAGATGGACAACGACAGGGTAGGTCAGCATGATGACACACACACAGGCCGCAGAGGCCTCACTGCGCCATACCCAATTGAAGCATTCCCTGCCACAGATCAGCCAGCCTCACAGGCATATATTAAGGACATACTTCTAACATTCAAAACGTCCCTTTTCTCAGAATTATCTGCCATTACCACTGAGCTAAGACAAGGGCTAGAAGCTGTGGGAGAAAGGGTAAACAGATCTGAATACAAGATATCAGAGCTCACTAAAGAACATAATATCATGGTGGATGTCACTGAAGCCCACACAACAGATATTGAGTGGCTGAAATCGAAATCGGCAGATATGGAGGACAGAAATAGGAGAAACAATCTGAAATTCCGTGGCATCTCAGAGCAGATCACTACAAGCGAGCTCAAGCCCTATCTCCAATCTTTAGTCAAAGCAGTGCTACCTCAGGTCTCGGACATAGAACTAACAATTGATCGTGCACACCGTTTACCAAAGCCCTCTTTTCTAGCAGACACAATCCCTAGAGATGTGATTGCACGATTTCTATTTTATCAAGTGAAAGAAGATTTGATGCTGGCCCTGAGGAAGGCAGGTTCTTTACCAGATCCTTATGCACATGTGCATCTTTATTCAGATTTATCTCCTGCTACATTGCAACTCCGCAAAGTTCTTCAGCCTTTTACAAAAGCATTGCAAGATATACAAGTCCAATACAAATGGGGCTTCCCCACAAAACTGATCTTTTCCTTCCGAAACAAACAATATGTGATCACCT
The DNA here is from genome assembly GCF_040937935.1 of Hyperolius riggenbachi. Taxonomy (NCBI): domain Eukaryota; kingdom Metazoa; phylum Chordata; class Amphibia; order Anura; family Hyperoliidae; genus Hyperolius; species Hyperolius riggenbachi. The sequence goes on along the minus strand of NW_027152408.1, from coordinate 217,125 downwards.
CATATGAATCCGGTCACAAACTGTTTAAACAATTGCAGATCCAGATTCCGAATGAATCCTCACGATTCCGGAACACTACAAGCTCCTCAAAAATTACACAGGACTGGCAGGTTCAATCTAAGCGTTGACGCCAGGCAATAGATTCTTCTGGCTAACTACCCTCTCCAATGCCTTTTGGGAATCTCGACAGGAAGGCTTATACCAAAACACTGGTTGAATATCTTTGCTCCAAAATTGGTGTAGATCACAGAACTTTGCTGCACCTGATCGTGCAGCGAACTGCATGGGGTTTGTTAATATGTTATTGTTACTGTTGTTATTTGTTTATATATGGTGCTTTAATCATCGGTCCACCCAAACTGCATAATAATATGGAATATATGGCTCAACATATAGGCAAAATGTCCCCTTCCACAAACAGGCAGTCTATCAAAACTTATGTTAATGGAAAGCGTATTGAGAAGAAGCGTACTAATGTATTAAGATGTCTTTGAAATGTACAACTTACAATGTGAGGGGTTTAAATTCACCATTCAAAAGGCATGTTTTTTGGAAGGAAGTGTTATCACACTCTACCCAAGTGGTATTTGCCCAGGAAACCCACTTATTAGCCAAAGACGTACATCTATGCAACCATAATAGTTTTCCGACCATCTATCACAGCACATTTACAAAGAAAAAAAGAGGGGTACTACTGGCCTTCTGCAAAGATTTAACAGTAGCCCCAATCTCAGTAGAAGTTGATCCTAATGGTAGATTCATTATTTTTATAGGACATCTTAATGATAGACTGGTCACACTAGTAGGTTTGTACGCCCCCAATTCAGGTAAAAAAACTTTCCTGCATAAACTATTTGAGCACGTCAATAAGATTAAACAAGGTCTGGTTCTGATGGGAGGCGACTTCAACAGCATAATTCCAGCAAGGGACTCATCTTCCACCTCTACCAGATCTAATATACAAATAGACAAACAGATAAAGTGGTTCAACCTATACGATCCTTGGAGGATTTGGCATAATACAGAAAGAGATTATACTTACTTTTCGCACATACACAAGACAAGCTCAGGAATTGATTTTTTTTTAACTGATAAAATTATGCTACAAGAAGTTTTATCCACCTCTATAGGAATCACAACTTGGTCGGACCACGCACCAGTCCATATCTGCATCAGAGATGGCCCAACAATTAAGAAACCTCTATTATGGAGACTTAATAACTCTCTATTCAATAATCAGCCCTTCCTACAAAATCTTAAGGAGGAAATAAAATACTTCTGGGAGAGAAATAATATTCCTGGGAATAGTCCTTCCACTATCTGGTCAGCCCATAAGGCGTTTGTACGTGGACTTCTAATTAGACAAGGGACCATAATTAAAAACAAAGACTCCAAAAATACAACGAACTACTAGCCTCCATTCAAGCCAAAGAAAAAATCCTCAAAAATTATAGCTCAGTAGAAATAGAAAGAGATCTATTCCACCTTAGGGAAGAGTTAAGATGCCACCTACTGTATCAGTACGATTATATGCTACAAAAAGCCAACTTAACATTTTATTCCCAAAACAATAAAGCCAGCAAATTACTAGCCAAACAATTGCAAGCCAGACGCAATAAATTTAAAATCCATACTATGACACACCCTTCGTCTAAAGAAAAAATAACCAATCCTAAAGGGATAGCTGATCTTTTCAGCGAGTACTATGCACAACTATACAATCTCAAAGAAGATCCCTCAACAGCCCAACCCTCAGAGGAGACCATTAACACATTTTTAGGATCTATCAATTTACCCAAGATCTCTCCAACACAATTAGAATCCCTAAACAGCCCCTTCACAGAGTCAGAATTACTAAAAACAATACAAACTCTCAAACGCAACAAGGCCCCAGGCCCGGATGGCTTCAACAATGAGTATTTTCTGACTCTTGCCAGTTCCCTAGTACCAAACCTTTTATCCTTATTCAATTTCTTTCTAGATGGAGGTACTATACCCAGTGAATATTTAGAAGCAATAATTACGGTGATTCCCAAAACAGGGAAGGATGAGTCGTCTCCAGCTAATTTCCGTCCTATCTCTCTGTTAAATACAGATCTTAAACTATACGCGAAACTACTGGCAAACCGCCTGATGCAGATAACCCCAAACTTATTGTCCTATGACCAAGTTGGATTCACAAGAGGCAGGCAAGCGGGAGATGGAACAAGGCGCATGATGGGTCTGATCAGACATGTGGAACTCTGTCGGATGCCTTCGGTGCTTCTAACCTTGGATGCCGAGAAGGCATTTGACAGAGTTCATTGGCAATTCTTAATAAGTACCCTCCTTAGGTTTGGCTTATCAGGACCTATACTTGCAGCAGTTATGGCTTTATATCCAACACCATCGGCCAGAGTCAATGCAGCAGGGTTCATATCCAAACCCTTCAACATCACCAATGGCACCCGGCAAGGATGCCCCCTGTCTCCCATTATATTCGTATTAATGATGGAAACCTTAGCTCAAAGAATCCGTTCAAATAACAACATAAAAGGGGTCAAAATTGGGGGTAACCATCATGTTATTAGCATGTTTGCGGACGATGTTGCATTGATTCTGACCGACCCAACTAAATCATTAACACATCTATTAGAAGAACTGAAATTGTTCTCTTCAGCTTCTTTTTATAAACTAAACCATCATAAGTCTCTCCTCCTAGCGTTTAATTTAACCCCCAAGGAGAAAAATTATATTTCTAAGACCTTCCCATTTCCCTGGGCTGAATCTGAAGTTCCTTATTTGGGGATTAAGTTAACCTTTCCAACTGAAAAAATGTATGCCCGCAATTATATCCCCTTATTAACTGCCATTAAAAACGAGTGCTCAGGTCTATCAAAAAGATGGGCTATCTTGGTCGGGCCGGGTAGCCACTTTCAAAATGTTCATCCTGCCCAAAATTCTCTATCTATTTAGGACAATCAATATACCTCTAAAAAAATCATACCTATTAGATCTGAAAAGATGTGTGTCTCAGTTCATTTGGCAAGGGAAAAAAGTAAGAGTCTCACACAAAGTAATGACTCTACCAAAAAAATGGGGCGGCATGGGCCTACCATGCTTGGACTCTTACTATTATGCAGCCTCGCTAGACATGGTTAAACACTGGTGGGATCCACAATCTCAAAAACCTTGGGTAGAAATAGAAAAATATCTTTTAACCAAAGACCCCCACATAGTAATAAGAGGTATGATCTTAGGCGCAAAGACCCCTTCGTCCCAATATCCAACGATTAAGGCCATACTCCTGGCATGGGAACACTTCCTTAAACATCCTCCCGACACAGCTCAAACTCACACTCCCAATATCCCTCTATCAGTTCTCCATCAGTTCATTCCAGACCTTAATTTACAACACTGGCGCATAAACAAAGAAATATTGTTCAATGACTTATTTGAAGGCCCCAAAATTAAAACCTTTGCAGCACTCCAGAAAGAATTCAATCTACCCCAGTCTCAACTCTTTTCATATCATAGAATATTTCACCTGATCAAATCAAGAGACTTAAGAATTCCTCAACTACCAACCCGAATCATTACCCTATTAAACTTCAAGGGCCCGCATAGGGGAGATATCTCAACATGGTACGAAAATCTACAAATGAACTCTCATTCACCTCTCAAGCGTTTTGCCCTTAATTAGTCTAACGACCTGAACACTCAGATCTCAGTGGAACAACTTATTAAAGCTACAAATATGATCCTAAAATTATCTAAATGTAACACCCACTGGGAACAATCTCGCAAAATTCTATATAGATGGTACTATACTCCAAGAAGGATAGCATCCTTCTCGAAAGACATATCACCCCTATGCTGGCACTGCTCTACCGACCAAGGAACTCTGCTACATATGCTTTGGGAATGCCCAATAATTTTCGCCTTTTGGAAAAAAGTTGAAGCTCTCATACAAAGAGTTCTTGAACAGAATTTCAAACTCCTCCCCAAGCTAGCTTTATTAATGGTGGGAATAGAAGAATTACCTATACTAGTTAGACCGCAAATAGCACACATCCTATTCGTAGCCCTTTCATTAATCTCAAATAACTGGAAGTCAGCCGACCATATATCCATTGAACACCTAAAATATACGGTTCAGAAGAACATACTGATGGAACAAAAAATTAGATACCAGAATACAGGGAGATTCTGCCCCCTTAACTTGCCTAATTTGTGGATAGGACACTAATACTCCACAGAACAGCAACTAGATACGAAACTAGCGTTATATCATTGACTTAGAGATCAAGCCTTAACATCATCATCAGGACCAGATAATTAAACATGGCAAGCCCAGACCGCCAATGGTAACCACCATAATAAGTTCACCATATATTTTTCCTTTCTTTATGTTATATTTCTTTATTTCCTTTAAAATGTTGACTACACGACTTATGTTTTTCTTTGCTTATGCTGAATGATGCTGTAAACTACCACACCACTAATATATGCTTAATACACGTTATACAAGTGACCACTAGTAGCTTATTGGGGTCCTTAGGACCAACTGCCCAATGAGAAATAGGTTGCTTTTCCTAGATGGGGGGATATAAATATAATGTCCCTGAGTATCCTATGGAGGAGCAACACAATTAAGTGTATGAAATAACTGTACTATTATATAAGAATGACAAATCCATGTATGCATATTCAGCAACCACGTTGCTTATGATATAAAGTTTGTTTATGTATATCTGACTTTTTGAGCAATAAAGTTTGATGAAAAAAAATAAAATAACGGAGACCGATCAAGACTTTGGAAGAACTGTCTTAACCACTTGAAGATTGCAGTGTTAACCCCCCCCCCCCCCCCCCCCCCTATAGACCAGGCCAATTTTTACATAATTGGCCACTGCAGCTTTAAGGCATAGCTGCAGGGTCGTACAACTCTGCACACAAATGATTTGCCCCCACCCCTTTTCCCCCTACCAACAGAGCTTCCTGTTGGTGGGGTCTGATCCCCCCCACAGTGTTTATTTAAAAAAAAACAACAACAAATATTTACATTATATTTTTATTAATAAATGTTGCTGTTTTTTTTTTTTTTTTTTTCTAAAATTCCTCCCTCCCCCCAGCTGGCCAATCCTGGTGATTGGCTGTCATAGGCTTCTGCCTAGGAAAGCCGATCACTCTCTAATGTCCCAGGGGGACAGCCGTGTCACACAGCTGTCCCCAGTACAGTGCTGCTGCTGAACGCAGCACTATACTAACTGAAAAGACGGTGGTTCACGGCGATCGCCATTTGGAGACTGAAGGCGGGGCAGAGCTTCGCCCCTCAAGCAGGAGATGCGCGTGCAGCCTGCGCGCGATCTCCTGCAGTAGCCAGCCCCAGGACTTAACACCAATTGGCGTTAGGCGGTCCTGGGGCTGCCACCGCGGCCACACCCATTGGTGTGGGGCGGTCGTTAGGCAGTTAAAGGCAGTTAGCCCACCCTAAGGTTGGTGATTTATTTCTTGCTTATCTCAATGTGTACCTGACCTGGAGTGTTACTGGAAAAAAACAGGAGTTAGCTTACCTGGTAATGACATTTTCAGTAACACTCCAGAACAGGTGGGGGTACCCACCCCTATATATATCCTATGTTGCATGCTATACATGTTATATGTATTCTAATGTAATATAGTTGGTTAGGTTAAGTATTAATGGTTCCTGTTTCCTTGACATTATACTGCCTGACCCTCTGTCCTTTTTTAATTTATAAAGAGGCTGACTGATATTTCCTGTTCCTGGAAGGAGCCGAGTCTCTATGTGTACCTGTCCTGGAGTGTTACTTAAAATGTCGTTGCTAGGTAAGCTAACTGCTGGTTTTAGAGCACATGTGTCGAACTCCAGGCCTGGAGGGCCAGATCCATGCCAGTGTTTAGGATGGACTGAGAAAGAGAGGAATGTGTTCAGCCTGATGGACCACACCTTTCCTAATTCAGACCCATCAATTCATTTGAGCTGTATCAAAAATGTGTGAGGATCTCGGACCTCGTAGGACCGGTTTGACATACCTGTTTTAGAGCAATTGGTGTATGTACACATATTTGGATGATTGGCAGCTACCTGTGTTGCTGCTTGGGACAGTGCTGTTCTTCCCAGATGCTCCCCAAAAAGTGTGGGCACATTTCTGCTGGACTGGGGCCTGCATAGATCATACACCTTTCCTCCTATGAACTTAATAGGAAAGGTACTTCAAAAAGTGGTGGAGGATAAGGCCATTTTAATTCTTATTATGCCAGATTGACTAAAATAGATTTGGTATCTGCTGTTACCCTACCATTCGGTAGAGGAGCCATTGATCCTGCAGGTCTTGGTTGACTTTTTTTTTAAACAGGGGCAGGTACGGTATATCTGAAGGCGTGGTTTATTCAACCTGAACAAAGGCTGTTATTTGTCTAAAACAGCAGAGCTATTGCTGCACAGCAGCCCTCTTGAATGTCATTGTACTGATGAAATACAGAGTTGAAATGTTTTACATAGTGGCAGGTACTGATCCCCTTCTCATGATGTGACTTTTTGAACTGCGCTTGTTACTAAACAAAGGTCTGTCTGAGCAAGTTGTTTCCTTCTTGATGCTTGCTAAGGACTCTGTCACCTAAGCAATTTTCTTCAGGCTACATTGATGAAACCATGCAAACGAATTTGCATGCAAATTTATGTGAATTTCTATGCTAAATCACATTGAAGTCGTATATTTTTTCCAATGTGTATTTTTAACTCAGTACCTATGTGGTTTTTAATTGAAATTCATGTGATATTGCACCTAAATACGCATGCTAAACCACATGGCGAAAATGTGTTGCACTATAGTGTTGTATTGTGGGTAACCACAAATGTTCACTTATAGCTCAATTATTGCAAGTTTCCCTCTGTTTTAAGAAGGCAAATTTCACCAAGCATTGCTTATTAGTAGGAGGGCGTTTTGGTCTATTTTAACCCCCTATACATTCCTAGTGGTTTGGGTCACCCCGAGCTGCTTGGTTACTCTGATTAAAAGTATGCTTTAATAAAGCATATGAAATTATAGGGAAGCCAGCTCCTGAGAGCGTGAAAGCGCATTCTACTAGGGCTGTCTCCTCTTACTGGGCAGAAAGGAATTCTGCCTCTGTTCTTTAAATTTGTAAAGCTGCCACATGGGCCTCTTATAATACATTCATAAACTTCCCTGCAGGATCTTTATGCTAGCAGGTGCAGAAAGAGCAACCAAAATTGCCTCTGACCCCTCTTACCCAGCTCACTCCATCTTCCAGCTCATGCCTTCAGGAGTAGGATTCCAGTCAATCGCAACTAAAACCTCTAGACACAGGAACAGCTGTTTTCTGCTGGCGGTAGCCACACTTAATGCTGAACCATGCTAAAGCTGCTAGAACTTAAAAGTAATCAGCACAGAACTGAAAATGAACAATTCTCACCTTGCTTCCTGCCACTATACTCACATACTGTCCTTGACTTGTAATATACATACTGTCTGTCCTTGTATTTTTTTGTTTTTAGTTTTTTTTGTTTGTGTTTAAGCAACTGCCAAGACAAATTCCTTGTAGGTGCAAACTTACTTAGGTAGGTGCAAACTTACTTAGCAAAATAAATTGATTCTGATTCTGATAGAGCATTGCTGTTTGGATTACCAAATAATCAAGACTTGGTTTAGGATCTAAAGAACAGTTGGCAGTGCTCCTGCCCTTAGAGGTGGTAATCTGTTAATCTGTCATATTGGACCTGTCGTGGAGGCAAGTGAAAGTCAATAATTACTCTTATCGGTAATTGAACTGCTACGTGGCCTTCACGACCGGTGGAGGAAACCCGCCCAAACAAACGGTAAAGTCTCCTACTGATACAAGGTAATATGCAAAATACTGAAGGTAGGATGAAGGAGGTGGCTTTTAATTGCATTCTGCTCTTCCTGTCCCAAGGGATTGGGGTGGAGTAATCTCATATTGGACCTGTTGTGGAGGCCACGAGGAAATCCAATTACCGGTAAGAGTAATTATTGACTTTACTATGGCTAAACCTAACCCTACTTTCACACAGAACCCACCCCCACTGACGCCTAACCCTTCAACACCCCCCCCCCCACTGCACAAACTAACTACCTAATGCCTAACCCTTAACCCCGCCCCACCCCCCCACAAATTACCTACCGCCCAACCCATAACCCCCCCCCCCCCCCCCCAAACAATCTACCTATTTAACTGGAGTCACAGGCAAAAAGCTTCATAAATATCAGAAAGATCTGCACAGTCTAAAATCATTTTTATTATAGCTCTTTAAACTGTTAAGATTTTTGAGCGTGAATTTCATGTCCTGATTAGCCCTTCTGTGCATTCCAGGACGTAAAACTCATGTCCTGCACTTAAAACAGCCACCGTGCATTTGTGTGTGCGTACGCACGCATGCACGCTCCCGTGCACACTCTCGACCTTCTCGCGCATTCTCATACATTTAAATGTGAATGACTACTGCTAAAAGCACCATTCATTATGTAAGCAGAAAAAAAAGTTAAACAATTTCAAAAAAACAAGTGTCATTGTCCCCATTAAACAATAAAGTGTTCACAAACACCCCCCCCCCCCCCACCAGCAGAGTATTAATGCCTACCTCACTAATTAACCGTGTGTGTCACCTATACTTAGCCTTAAAATGAGTGGGCACTTGTTATGGCTCCCACCCATCGTGACAGGTGACAGTCCCCAGACCCAACTCTGTACAGGTACATCACTATGCTGTTGAGTAGAAATGTATCTGTACAGCACTGTGGTCCCCAAACTGTGCGCTATAGTGATTGGATCCAATCACTACAAACGCACAGGCTGGCAATAATAGTATGCTACATTCCCAATAAGTGATGAAATATGGCATGTAAGGGTATCATTTTAACCTGAATAAAATAAATGATCTATATTTTGAAGTGTTTAATAACCGTGGCACTTGTCAAGTCACAAATAGAGATGGGCTGAACTTCCGATTTTCGGTTCGCGAACTTCTGCGGAAAGTTCGGTTCGCGGAAAAGTTCGCGAACCGTAATAGACTTCAATGGGGAGGCGAACTTGGGAAACTAGAAACACTTATGCTGGCCAGAAAAGTGATGGAAAACATGTTTCAAGGGGTCTAACACCTGGACCCCCAGGTGGCGGAGTGGGATACATGCCAAAAGTCCCAGGAAAAAATCTGGTTTTGACGCAAAGCAGCGTTTTAAGGGCAGAAATGGCAGAAATCACATTGAATGCTAAATTGCAGGCCTAAAGTGCTTTCAAACATCTTGCATGTGTATGCATCAATCAGGGAGTGTAATTAGTGTACTGCTTCACACTGACACACCAAACTCACTGTGTAATGCACCGCAAACAGCTGTCTGTGCTGTGGCGTCCGTGGTGGACTACTGCGCAGTGCGCACCATGGCGAGATTGCTCTTCCTCACTCAGTGATGTCTGGTTAGGTAATGTCTGTCTGCCTTATCAACTTTCGATGGTTCTTTTTCTACCATTGTTAAAGCTTACATATATTTTTTTTACATTACATTTTCTACTTGCGGTTCAGTACTTGCAATGAGAATCTATTATGGAGGGCAAGTCTGCCATTTGTGACCAAGGGTAATGGTGGGGGAACCCTTCCTGGTGTGATTCCGGTCTGGAGTTGTAGCCTAACAAATGGCTACCACCACACATCCAGGCAAGGAGGGCAGCAGGCATGGCATGCCCGCCCCGAGGTAGTGACCAAAAATAACAATACGGGACTCGGGAGGACCTGCTGTTTTTTGAAACGAATTCACTTTAAATCCTTTAACGAGAATCTGTTATGGCGGACAAAGATGACACCACTTTCCTTTCACGAGAATCAGTTATGGAGGGCAAGTCTGCCATCCATTCAAGTGCAAGGTATGCACCGACTGGCAGGTATAATACAATGTGCAGTCATAGATGCAGTGAAAGGTATGCAGTGACTGCAAACAGCTGTTTGTGTAGTGACGGACGTGCTGGACAGGTGTGCACCATAACGAGAGTGCAGGTGATGGTGGCTTTACAGCCCATATGGTCGCCCGGCTGATGTAGCTGAATGACAGAACAGTGACTGTCCAGCTGATCAAATTTGGTCTGACCACAATGAAACAACTGCCTTATTATCTTTGGTGTGCCACCCCCACCCGGGACACTCATATAGCCGGCGGTCATTGCTTCATTGTGATACGCAAGCCCCTTCACCGCGGCAAGATAATGATCACGAAGGGGGATGGGCACATGTACATGCCTTTTGTTTTTTTGTTGCAGCCACCCGCAGTGCAGCCAGAAAAATTAGGCAGATATGTACACACACCAGAAAAATTAGTATAGCTGCCGCTGCTAGCAGCAGCCTTAAAAATTCAGAAATCCGCCTAGAGTCCTGGACCCTGTTGGTGGTGGCGGAGAAGGCAGTCAAGCGGCCTGCAGGCAGAGATGCTGTGTGTGGGGACTGACTTGGTCTTCGGTCAGGCAGTAGCCCTCCGGGATCCATGCCTCATTCATTTTGATAAAGGTGAAGTACTGAACACTGTTGTGACTTACTGTACACAAAAGAAACTGATTTGCCTGGCACTCAGCAAAAGGGGGAGTTCAGCATAGGTCATCTGCACCTCAATGTAGGACCTCCGTCCTGATCCACTTCACTGCTACTATGGCACAAGCAGGGAGGCGTGCATCCAGACTATGGCATAGACAAACAGGTTCCACAGTACATGAAAGACAGTCTGCGCACAGCTTCCTAAGAACGCTTTTATTTCCCATAGATTTTCACCATTACGGCAAGAAAACATACGTCACATATCTTGATACATACATGCAGTAGATCTTTCTGACCTGTGTGGAGGGCGGATGCGGGAGTGTGACCAGGGGGTGAGAGGACGGCACAACAGCCGTTTCGCGCCGGTGTGGCGCTTGCTCGCGTGCGCTTGTCCCGGGGCAATGGCGGCTTGTTCGGGCTTCCGAGATGTTATCGGGAAGCCCCGCCCATAACCTCCGCCATTGGCCCAATGCTGGGGAGTGAAAGTGTTCGGGGTTAAGGAGGCGGAGACTACACATACAAGTCTGAGTGACAGGAGCTGCGTCCACCCGTTCAGTGTGTACGTGAAACACCCAGAGGGGAGGAAGATCGCCACCTGGCGAATATGTGAACAAAGTGCTCTTGTGTATTAAACAACTGGTAGAAACTCTCTTTTCCCTTCCCTAGCGGGGAAGTCTTTTTCCCTCTGTGCAGTCCCTGTGTATCCCTCCAACTCCGTCCCTTTCCTCCCGGTGGACGCCCAGATTCCCATCCCCTCCCCCCCATGCTCTGGGGGACCTTGCACCCCAATATACCGGATATATCCCGGGGCAGTGGGGTATGGGGGCCGGTCGGGGGACAGGTGCGCTTTTTGATTATGGATGGTGAGGTGACGCCTCCTTAACCCCGAACACTTTCACTCCCCAGCATTGGGCCAATGGCGGAGGTTATGGGCGGGGCTTCCCGATAACATCTCGGAAGCCCGAACAAGCCGCCATTGCCCCGGGACAAGCGCACGCGAGCAAGCGCCACACCGGCGCGAAACGGCTGTTGTGCCGTCCTCTCACCCCCTGGTCACACTCCCGCATCCGCCCTCCACACAGGTCAGAAAGATCTACTGCATGTATGTATCAAGATATGTGACGTATGTTTTCTTGCCGTAATGGTGAAAATCTATGGGAAATAAAAGCGTTCTTAGGAAGCTGTGCGCAGACTGTCTTTCATGTACTGTGGAACCTGTTTGTCTATGCCATAGTCTGGATGCACGCCTCCCTGCTTGTGCCATAGTAGCAGTGAAGTGGATCAGGACGGAGGTCCTACATTGAGGTGCAGATGACCTATGCTGAACTCCCCCTTTTGCTGAGTGCCAGGCAAATCAGTTTCTTTTGTGTACAGTATTGAACTTACAAACCTTGAGCACCAGCCGCATTCATGAATGTTGCAGGGGCCGCACCGGATGTGGAGTTACAGGAATCAGGGAGTGACAGTGATTCTTCCCTGGACTGTCCACTCATAAGTCAAGGTGTGTCAGAAGGTCGTGCTGGAGCAAGTACAATATTCGATCACAGCACTAGTCCTGCACCAGCCAATCGGGAGGTTGTGACCAGGGTGCTGGAATTGAGGTTGGGAGGTCTGTGTGAGAGGGAGACGAAGCTCTTCTGGACCGCCACCACTCTCAATAAGTACAAGGAGGCGGGATACATCGCTCGGGGCTTTAGGTCCTACAGAGAACCCTCAGAGTACCGAGAGGACAAGCAATTCGTGGAGAGATGGGAGACTGCCCATTTGAACTATTGTAGAACCCTGCAGGAGATTGTAAGGGATCGGACTATCGTAGAACACAATAAGGTATCGAGCGAGCTGCAGGGAGTCAGGGAGCAACTGCAGGAGGCTACAACAGAGGAAAATTTTGATGCCATCATCACTAAGATAGAAAAGAAGATCTTGCCGATACAGAACGAGTTGAAAGCCAGGAAATTGAGGAAGTTCCATCGGGACCAGGACGACTTCAAAAAGGGAAGAATTTTCTACTGGGGCCAGGGAGGCATTCCAAATAAGGGGGGTCCTCCCAAGAAGGGGAGGGGGTATTGGACAACAGACTCCGGTTCGGACACGGAGGACGAGAAAGGGGTGAAACGTCCGAAACCGAAGCAGCTTAAGAAAAAAAGGCAAAGGGGTAATCCAGATTCTAAGCCCAAACAACCCACCCCCAAACCATGTGCCTCGATCCCTTTAGGAAACGAGTCCGCCGAGGAGGCAGAGGGCGGAACAAGTCTAGAGAGAACAGTGACCTGGAACTCCCCGGTGGCGGTCAGGAACATTCATGGGAGCAACAGCACCAAGAAGAGGCGGACCAGGGAATAATGGGGGGGAGGGGGGAAGGCTTTGTAGGGGAACTGCAGGTGGTCAATTTAACCGGGGAGACAATCCCCGAGGCATGCCTAGCCCTTCTCAAAAAGGGTTTAGGCTTTTCACCAACCAGGGACTTTGATTTTGTGGATTTTTTTGTCGATCTCTACAAAACAACGAGAAAAATGACACTAAACCTGCTATACCGGAATGACAATGGGGAGCTCCAAGGACAGAGTGAAGGAGGCCCCACACTAACGGCGGTCCCAGAGTCCACTTTAGGGTTTAGTCCCATGGTGGACTGGGACGCAGCCGAAATGGAGGCACTCCGGATGCTGGAGGAGCTGTGGGAGGAGGGTGGTGACTGTTCCATGGAGGAGGGGAATCCCCCCAATATGTGCCTGGGTCTAGGTAATCCCGGCGTCTTCCGAGCGTGTAGGTCCACCCGGGCGGTGCCAATCCCCCCTGGTTTGCCAATAGACCAATTTTTCCACCAGGTCGCGGACGAAATGAAGGCCCTTTGTTACGGCAAGGTGCCGGATAATTTAAGTAGCACAGAAAGAAAGGCCATTAATTGGCTTAAGCAACGTCGCGACCTGGTGGTTAAACACGCGGACAAGGGGGGAAATGTGGTAATCATGTCGGGTGAGGCCTACACGCGGGAAGCATACAGACAGCTAGGTAATAGAGAATTTTATGAGCGCCTGGACCGCAACCCGACCACAAAGTACCAGTCGGCCCTCCGCTCTTTGCTGAGACGGGGGGTGGAACTGGGGTACATGCCACAGAGGTTAGCTACAGATTTAATGCCCGTGTCCCCCCGGTACCCTGTGTGGTACCACCTTCCTAAATTGCACAAATCAATGGAGAGCCCGCCGGGGAGGCCCATAGTCTCAGGCTGTGGGTCTCTTACCGAACGGCTCTCCCGCTTCCTGGACCATTTGCTGCGCCCCCTCCTCGTGGGGGTTCCAGCATACTTGGCCGACACGTTGGATGCAATCAATATTGCCGAAAACGTGAAGTGGCAGCCCGGATACAGGCTAGCCACAATCGACGTGGAAAGCCTTTACAGCCGGATACCCCACGAGGAGGGTATAAGGGCGGTCCGTCGGTTTCTTGACAGGACTAACAAGGACACTGGGTATAAGGATTACCTATGTGAGTGCCTTAGGTTTATCCTAACGCACAATGCGTTCATGTTTGATGGAAGGTGGTACCACCAAACCTCCGGGACGGCCATGGGGACCTCTGTGGCATGTACCTATGCCGGGCTCTTTTTGGGAGCCTGGGAAGAGGACTATGTGACAAGTCCTTCTAACCCCTTCCGATGGAATATCAAAATGTGGACACGGTATGTGGACGATGTGCTGGTCGTGTGGCATGGGAGCAATGGGGAATTTGGAGAGTTCATGGAGTTCCTCAATGTTAATAAGATTAACATGCATTTTACATCAGAAATTAGTGATAAAGGTGTTTGTTTTTTGGATCTAATGATCAAACCTGATGGGGCTAAACTTATCTGTGAGGGTTTTAGGAAACCCACAGCAGTCAATTCCCTGTTACATAATAGCAGCTACCACCCAGAGCATGTTAAGTCATCCCTGCCATACGGCCAGTACTTGCGTCTCAGGCGCAACAACACCAACCTAGATACGTTTGAAACACAGGCGGGAGAGCTCACCGCACGTTTGCGAGCAAGGGATTATGATGAAACTGCCCTTGAGGCAGCCAAAGAAAAGGCAAAGGAGAGGGATAGATCCACCCTCTTGGTTAGACGGTCTAAACCTGATAAATGTGGCCCTTTCACATGCACCTTTGACTTTACACCCATGACCAGGAAGGTAGCACAGGTCATAAAGAAGAACTGGTCACTCATCACCAGGGACCCGGCATTACAAAAAATCTTTCCGGACCCCCCACGGGTGGTCTCTAGGAGAGCTCCCACTCTAGGTGATATACTGACACGTAGCGAGTACCGCTCCTCTGTACCACCCAACTGGCTAACAACTAGACGCCCCAAGGGTAATCACAGATGCGGCATGTGCAAATATTGTCCGCAGATGTTGGAAGGCACGAACCTCAGAATGGGGGGGGTGCAGTGGGAGGTGAGGGCTTTTATAACATGCCAGACTAAATTTGTCTCCTACGTCATTTTCTGCCCATGTTGGTTTTACTATGTGGGCAAAACAACCCGACCCATGAAGGAGAGGGTGGGGGAGCACCTCAAGTCCATCAAGTCGGGGAAGGGGTGCCCGCGGTTAATCGATCATGTCAGAGAGGCCCATGGGGGTAACCCCGGGTGCCTGAAATTTGCGGGACTTCTTCATGTTACATGCCCCAGAAGGGGAGGCAACAGAGATCAAGAATTGACCCGACGAGAATCCCGCGTGATTTTACGCACGGAAGCAATGGGGCCCCTGGGCCTCAATGACAGGTTGGAGTTGTCCTGTTTTTTGGACCCATAGTGTCCAAGGCTCCCCGTGCCCTGGGCTTGATGATGGGCTTGGGAGGCCCTCCTCCCTCTCTCTTTTTTACACCTGCCTACTCTGCTCCCCTTTCTCTCTCCCTTTCCCTTTCCCTCCCCCCTCTTCCCCCCTTTCCCTGCTCCCCAGAATCTTAACCAGGGGTATGAATAGATCGCCTGAGTAATGCCCCCTTGGGTGTACCCCCTCCTCCACTGGTAGAAACCCTCTTTTCCCTTCCCTAGCGGGGAAGTCTTTTTCCCTCTGTGCAGTCCCTGTGTATCCCTCCAACTCCGTCCCTTTCCTCCCGGTGGACGCCCAGATTCCCATCCCCTCCCCCCCCATGCTCTGGGGGACCTTGCACCCCAATATACCGGATATATCCCGGGGCAGTGGGGTATGGGGGCCGGTCGGGGGACAGGTGCGCTTTTTGATTATGGATGGTGAGGTGACGTAAGGTGCCACCTGAATTTGGTGGCCATGGTCACATCTCGCTCTGGGGAAGACTGGACACCACAGAAGGGAGGCTATGCCACCCTGGTGGTTTTGCCACCCGCAGAGCGAGATCACTCCATCTGCGCACTGTCCTGCCCGGCGTGCCCCCAGATGGCCCCTTTTCAGACCCTGGGGTGGTGGTTGGGCTGGGCGCCCTGTGGGATCCTCTCCCTGCGCGATGTGAGACCCCCCATTGCCCCCCTTCTTTTTTGGGGAGCAATGTGGGTGTACTTTTGCCCTTCCCTCTCCCCTTCCTGTCCGTGGGGGGGGGGGGGAACGTCCCAGTATCCTGGATGTGGTCCAGGTTGGGACGAGTGGTAAGATGGGCAGCTCTATGTAAGAGAGAAGGGGTGGGTGGGTAGAGCATGGCTTCAACCCCGGATCCCACCTTTGAGCTTCTGTCTCCCCCTCTCCCCCTTTTTTTCCCCCCGACCTCATGGTGATTTTAAATAGGGGTATGAGGTGGTTTTTAATCCATATGTTAAAATAAAGATGGTTACTACTTTTTAATGAATAGTGGTTGGAGACAAGAAACGTTCACTACAATGGGATAGTAATGGAGCGATGCGGGCTTCCGCAATTAGGTGTACTTAAGTATGTTTTTGTATTTCACTGCAAGTATGAAGATGTTAAAGTTTACAGGCGCACGGTTGGTACCTGTGTCCAGCACCAGAATTTTTGTTTGCGATATTTTGTTTAATACACAAGAGCACTTTGTTCACATATTCGCCAGGTGGCGATCTTCCTCCCCTCTGGGTGTTTCACGTACGCACTGAACGGGTGGACGCAGCTCCTGTCACTCAGACTGCGTTGTATGTGTAGTCTCCGCCTCCTTAACCCTGAACACTTTCACTCCCCAGCATTGGGCCAATAGCGGAGGTTATGGGCGGGGCTTCCCGATAACATCTCGGAAGCCCGAACAAGCCGCCATTGCCCCGGGACAAGCGCACGCGAGCAAGCGCCACACCGGCGCGAAACGGCTGTTGTGCCGTCCTCTCACCCCCTGGTCACACTCCCGCATCCGCCCTCCACACAGGTCAGAAAGATCTACTGCATGTATGTATCAAGATATGTGACAAATGTTTTCTTGCCGTAATGGTGAAAATCTATGGGAAATAAAAGCGTTCTTAGGAAGCTGTGCGCAGACTGTCTTTCATGTACTGTGGAAACTGTTGTGACTTAAGCAACTTCTCAGTGACAATGCCTCCGGCTGCACTGAAGGTCCTTTCTGACAGGACGCTTGCGGCAGGGCAAGAGAGAAGTTGGATGGCAAATTGGGACAGCTCTGGCCACAGGTCAAGCATGCGCACCCCGTAGACCAAGGGTTCATCGTCGCTGCTCGCAGTGTCTACATCCACAGTTAAGGCCAGGTAGTCGGCTACCTGCCGGTCCAGGCATTGGTGGAGGGTGGATCCGGAAGTGCTACGGCGAGGTGTTGGACTAAAGAATGTCCGCATGTCCGACATCACCCCGAGATCACTGGAGCGTCCTGTCCTTGCCTGCGTGGACTTGGGAGGAGGAGGATTACTGCCAGTGGTACCTTTTATTGCGTTGTACTGTCACATCACCCTTAAACGCATTGTAAAGCATCATTGCCAGCTTGTTCTGCAAGTGCTGCATCCTTTCCACCTTGTGTTGAGTTGGTAACAGGTCTGCCACTTTGTGCCTGTACCGAGGGTCTAGTAGCGTGGCCACCCAGTACAGGTCATTCCTCTTCCTCCCCCCAGCCACAAACAATACCACTGGAACGTGGAGCAGCACAAGCCCCCTCTGACGGCTGCTGCGGTTGTTCTGCCGCCGCCTCTTCCTCCTCCACAGAAACACCTTCATCATCCGAGTCTGACTCTTCTTCTTCCTCCTTCTCCCCCCTCTGTGGTGCCGCAGGTGTCGAGGAAACCTCTGGTTCGGATGAAAATCGCTCCCATGACTCCTCCTGCCGTAACTGTTCCTGTTCACGCTCCTCCACAGCTTCATCCACCACTCTTTGCATGGCACGCTCCAGGAAGTAAGTGTAGGGGATCAAGTCACTGATGGTGCCTTCAGCGCGACTCACCAGTTTGGTCACCTCCTCAAACGGCTGAATGGTCCTGCATGCATTTCGCATCAGTGTCCAGTTCGGTGGCCAGAACATCCCCATCTTCCCAGATTGTGTCCTCCTACTGTAATTGTACAGGTACAGGGTGACGGCTTTCCCCTGGTCTAGCAGGCGAGAGAACATGAGCAGGTTGGAATACCAGCAAGTCAGGCTATCGCAAATTGGGCGTCTCACTGGCAAGTTGTTTCTCCGCTGAATGTCCGCAAAGCGTGCCATGGCCATGTAAGACCGCCTGAAATGCCCACACAACTTCCTGGCCTGCTTCAGGGCATCCTCTAAGCCTGGGTACTTTGACACAAATCTTTGCACGACTAAATTCAGCACATGTGCCATGCAGGGCACATGTGTCAGCTTTCCCAAATTCCAAGCGGAAAGGAGATTGCTGCCGTTGTCACACCACGTTGTCGATCTCCAGCTGGTGCGGGGTCAGCCATTGCTCCACCTCTTTAAGAGCAGCCAGGAGAGCTGGTCCAGTGTGACTCTCCTCTTTGAGGCAAGACATGTCTAAAATGGCGTGACACCGTCGTACCTGGCATGCAGCATAGGCTCTGAGGAGATGGGGCTGTGTAGCTGGAGAGGAGGAGAGGGCAGCACCACTAGAGTTAAACTGCCACTCAGCCGACGAGGAGGAGGATGACAGTGAAGAGGATGTAGCAGGAGGAGAAGGAAAGGAGGTGGCAGGAGGCCTGCCTGCAAGCCGTGGAGGTGTCACAAGTTGGTCCGCTGCACAGCCACGTACTCCTTGCTTGCCATCGGTCACCAGGTTGACCCAATGGGCTGTGTACGTAATGTAGCGGCCCTGCCCGTGCTTGGCAGACCAGGCATCCGTGGTCAGGTGGACTCTTGACCCAACGCTCTTCGCAAGAGATGACGCCACTTGCCTCTCATCTGCACGGTATAGTTTGGGTATGGCCTTTCGTGAAAAATGAGTGCGGTATGGTATCTTCCACTGCGGTGTCCCAATGGCCACAAATTTACGTAAAGCCTCGGACTCCACCAGCTTGTATGGTAATAGCTGGCAAGCTAATAGTTCCGCCACGCCAGCTGTCAGACGCCGGGCAAGAGGGTGACTGGCCGAAATTGGCTTCTTCCACTCAAAGACTTCCTTCACGGACACCTGACTACTGCTGTGGGCAGAGGAGCAGGAACCGCTCAAGGGCAGAGGCGGTGTGGAGGAGGGTGGCTGTGAAGGTGCAAGGGAGAAAGCGGATGAAGACGATGCACCTGAAGGAGGAAGAGGAGAAGGAGGGTGGCTTGTCTTTTGGGTGCTGCTTTTTCTCAGGTGTTCTTCCCATTGCTGTTTGTGCCTTTTCTCCAGGTGCCTTCGTAAGACACTTGTCCCTACGTGAGTGGTTGGCCTTTTCACGGCTCAATTTTTGTAGGCAGAGAGAACAGATGGCTTTGCTCCGATCTGAGGTACAAACGTTAAAAAATTTCCAAACCGCTGAGCCCCCCTGGGGGGATGGCACTGTGGTGGCATCAGCAGCTGACCTTGCAGGGCATGTTGGCTGGCTGTCCATAGCTGGCGATACATGGCGCCAGACACTGCCCCCAGCTGTTTCTGAGGACGAGCTCCCTCTGCTTCTTTCATGGACTCGTCTCCTTCTACTCCTCTCTGGCTCCCCCTCTGAACTGTCCCCCTGGTCATCTTCCCTATTGGGAACATACGTGGCATCCGTATAATCATCATCATAATCCTCCTGCCCAGCTTCGCTTTCTTCAGACACCTCCACAACTGCACCAACATCAGGTGCTTCATCATCCCCCTCCTCACACGTTACGTCCATACTATCGACACCTAATTCCACACCAAATAACTCCTGCGAAGTGTCAAATGCAGCGGATGTGGTGCTTGTTGTAGCGCTGGTGGCTGCGGGAGATGAGGTGTTCTGTGTTAAATACTCAACCACGTCCTCGCAATTTTGGGAAGTGATGGCACGTGCCTTCTTCTGAGCACTGTACTTTGGGCCAGGTCCGCACAAAATCACAGCAACACCACCTCGCACAGACCTGCCGGTGCCAGGTGGCCTTCCTCTGGATCTGCCTCTACCTCTTCCTCTACCTGGTTTGTCCATTTTGTCCATCTCGGGGGGATGCTAGGTATATGCAGTGAGGTGGGTTCACTGAACACAAACGTAGTTATATGCAGTGAGGTGAGTTCACTCAACCCAAAGGTAGTTATATGCAGTGAGGTGAATTCACTTAACACAAAGGTAGTTATATGCAGTGAGGTGAGTTCACTCAACACAAAGGTAGTTAGATGCAGTGAGGTGGGTTCACTCAACACAAAGGTAGTTATATGCAGTGAGGTGTGTTCACTGAACACAAAAGGTAGTTAGATGCAGTCAGGTGAGTTCACTCAACACAACAGGTACTAACTAGTAGGTATACGCAGTACTGGGTAGTACAATGTGCAGCTCCCTGTCACACACACAGTCACTGAATGTGCTGCTGTTGGGCTGCTGGCAGTGGCGCACACACAGTATGAATTAGCAATGCTGTCTAAGCAACACAAGTGTCAGTTTGACACACAGAAAAAAAAATGATCACACGAACAGGATTAGCTCTGAAAAGAGCTGTTGAATGAGGGGTGCTATTAAAGCAATAACATTCAGCCAGGAGCAAGCTAACAAGCCAAGAGCCTGACTAATCTGTCCCTAGGAGAAAGTCTGCAGCAGCTCGCCCTACTCTGTCTATGTGCAGGCACACGAGTGAGTGTAATGGCCGCCGGAGCCTGCCTTATATAAGGGGGGGTGGGGCTCCAGGGCTGAGTGTAACCGGATTGGCTACAATGTGACTGTGATGTAGAGGGTCAAAGTTGACCCTCATAGAGCATTATGGGGCGAATCGAACTTCCGGGAAAGTTCGCCTTCGCCGGTGAAGGCGAACCACCCGAAGTTCGCCTGGAACCGTTTGGCCCATCTCTAGTCACAAAAGGTGTAAAATGAAAAAAAAAAAGTCTTTATTTGCATTAACACCTGTTTTTTTTTTTTTTCTAGTAAAATGTCTGTAACATTAAATAATTCCCGGAAACAAATATCCAAAGAAAGCCTAGATTGTCCTAAAAAAAAAAAGTGTATCACTTTGATTATGTAAGTAATGAAAACGTTATTGCTGTATCATTGCAACACTGCTGATTTGCAAAAATAGTCAGGAAAAACCCCAGAATGTGAACTGGTTAAAAATGGACAAGCATTAAAAGCAATAAATCGGCGTGTGCCGGGTCGGCATGCTGATATCATTATGCAGACCTGGCACATGCTGATTTACTGCTTTTTTTTATAATCATTAAAGGAATACTGTAGGGGGTCGGGGGAAAATTAGTTGAATTTACTTGGGGCTTCTAATGGTCCCCAACAGACATACTGTGCCCATGCAGCCACTTACCGATGCTCCGGCCCCGCCTCTGGTTCACTTCTGGAATTTCAGACTACAACTCATTTTTCCCCGACCCCTACAGTATGGAAGCGGGAAAAAAGGGCGCAGGCAGCTAGTGGACAAAAAGGGCGCCGCCATTCACTCTCATAATAAATAACGTTTAATGGGCGCCGAGCAGGAAAAAAGGGCGCCGGAGTTAAATAACCTTTACAGACGGCGCCAGGAGATTTTTAATGATTTATAACTGTGCTTGTGGTGATTTAAGTTTATAAAATGCAACCGTGCCAAATAACGTTTATAAAAATACTAAACATATTTATCTTATTTAACTAAATAAAACATTGTTTAAAGTTTTATCCCTTACTGTTTGTAAAACATTATTATTCACAAAATAAAGCGATCAGTGCGTAACGTAAATTGCAATATATGTTTTGCAGCCACAATTAGTAAAACCTTATTATCCACATTATAAAGCGATCAGTAAGGGGTGTGGTTAGGGTTAGGCACCACCAGGGGGGTCTTAGGTTTAGGCACCACCAGGGGGGTCTTAGGTTTAGGCACCACCAGGGGGGTCTTAGGTTTAGGCACCACCAGGGGGGTCTTAGGGTTAGGCACCACCAGGGGGGTCTTAGGTTTAGGCACCACCAGGGGGGTCTTAAGTTTAGGCACCACCAGGGGGTTCTTAGGTTTAGGCACCACCAGGGGGGGTCTTAGGTTTAGGCACCATCATGGGGGTCTTAGGTTTAGGCACCACCAGGGGGGTCTTAGGGTTAGGCACCACCAGGGGGGTCTAGGGGTTAGGGATGGATACAGGGAGGGTTCTGTGTAAGAGTAGGCTTAGGAATAGATTTAGTAAAATTTTAGTAATACTTACTAATGTTTTACAACACTTATTACGAACGTAGTTATATTTATATCATCGTTATAAAGAATATTTTCAGATTTTATTATAAGAACAAAAAATGAAGGCTATTCACAATAATATACAATTATAACAATTACCGTATTTTGCGCCGTATAAGAAGCTCCGGAATATAAGACGCACCCAGGTTTAGAGGGCAAAAAACAGGGAAAAAAATATATAAACTAAACCTGGTGCATCCATATTTCAGGAGTGTCTTATACATGATCTCCCCCAAATGGTGTCCTCCTGTGTACCTCATGTGCCCTCTTATCTCACCCTGTCTACCTAAGTTGTCCTGTGGTCTCCCCCTGTGTCCTCTGATCTCCTCCCTGTGTCCTCTGGTCTCCCCCCTGTGTCCTCTGGTCTCTCCCTTGTGCCCTCTGTTCCCCCCCCCCTGTAGTTACCCCCCTGTGGTCTCCCTTGTACCCTGTGGTTGCCCTCCTGTGTCCTCTGGTCCCCCCCTGTGCCCTGTGGTTGCCCCCTGTGTCCTCTGGTCCCCTTCTGTCCCCTGCGGTTGCCCCCCTGTGTCCTCTGCCCCCCTGTGCCCTGTGGTCACCCCTGTGTCCTCTGGTCCCCCCTGTGATCGCCCCCGTGTCCTCTTGTTTCCCCCTGTACTCTGTAGTCCCCCCTGTGTCCTCTGGTCCCCCTCCTGTGTCCTCTTGTCCCCCCTGTCCCCTATGGTCACCCCCCTGTGTCCTCTGGTCCCCCCTGTGGTCGCCCCCCTGTGTCCTCGTCACCTCTGTACCCTGTGGTCCACCTCCTGTGTCCTCCTGTCCCCTGTGGTCGCCCCTGCTGTGTCCTCTTGCCCCCCCCAGCGTCCTCTCGTGTGCCCGCTTGCCTGGCCTGCCCCCCGCTTAGGGCTCCAGGTCCCCTGCAGTCAGCGGCAGCAGCTGAGCTTACCTCCTCTATGTGTCCCCGCTGGCCTGGACTGCCCCCTGCTTGTGTCTCCGGTCCCCCACTTATGTCTCCGGGTCCCCTGCAGTCAGCGGCAGCAGCTTACCTCCTCCATCTTGCCCGTGGCGACTGAAGCCATCCGGCTTCCCCGTGCGGCTTCCTCTAGTGCCGGCTTCTAATGACGCGTCATCAATAGCCAGCACTAGAGGAAGCTGCACACTGAAGCCGGATGTCTTCAATCGCCGCGGGCAAGATGGAGGAGGTAAGCTGCTGCCGCTGACTGCAGGGGACCCGGAGACAAAAGCGCGGGGACCGGAGACCTAAGCGGGAGGCAGGCCAGGCCAGCAGGAACACATGAGGACGCTGGGGGACACAGGCAGGGAATCCCTGATGGCAGCAGGTCGACGGGTCGTATCGGCGGGCGCATGGAAGTCGGGGATTCCGTGCCTTTGCCGTATAAGACGCAGGGACTTTTTCTCCCCATTTTTGGGGGAGAAAAAGTGCGTCTTATACGGCGAAAAATATATATTATTGTTTTTTTTAATAAACGTAATTATAAGTTTAACTTTTGAAACAGGGAGGATTAGCGTTTTCACAATTGCCGATTTCATAAACATTATTTAATGATTTATAATTTTTTAAAACATTATTTGTAAACGAAATATAGCACACTATTTTTATAAACGCTATTAATGATTAATTATTAATTAGCGTTTACACCCCGCGCTCTTTTTGTCCGGGCGCCCTTTTTGTACGTACGCCTACAGTATTCCTTTAATATTACATTTTTGAAACGTCTATGACATACAATCCAAAATTAAGCTGTTCATTGACATTTGTTTACAAAGAGATAGTAAATATATGACACAGGAAGGTTTAACAATGCAAAGTATTCGATATGTATTAATCAAATAACATTCATAATATGAACAGCAAATTAACTGCATTTCCTTTTAGGAATACGTGGAACCTTACGGTAAAATACAGATATACCGTAAGTGTATTAGTGTTCTACATCTGTGTTTGCATAGTAATTAAATAGGTTTTAAACAAAAACTAAAACTAAACTAATTAATAAACATCCTCATATCTCTCCCATTATCTTGGCCTTCTCGGCTGGAAAACAATGAGAAACTAATACCTATCACATTGTGGAGGTCAAAAGGATGTGAAATCCTATTAAAGAACGGATTATATTGATCTTATTGGTATAGATCATTATTAAAAAGGGTAGTAGCATCATGGTGGTAATGCTATAACCTGGTGTTAGTGGTGTTAGTAGATTTAGGGGAGGCAAAGAGGAAATAGAATAAATCTAATGGCTTAATACTGTATGTATTTCATGTCAGGTCAGCTAGTTGGAAAGGATGACATAATATTTAGAGCATAACCTGTTTCTCCTGCGAATATCCATTTCTAGTTAAAGGTTGCATCTTGCCAAGGATAATATTTGTTGTTGTATGATTTCTTCCGATGATTTCCATGCTGTTATTGGGTATAAAGTAGCTAATAGTATATAGCAAACCATTGGTTGTAATGACTCATTTAATGTTCTGAGGTCTATTGGCAGAAGGGCTAGTTTTGGTAGCAGTTTAAAATCATGATGTATTAAAGGTTTCAAGTATTGCTCCACTTGTGTCCATAATTTATTAATCTTTTGACATTCCCAGAGCATATGAAATAGAGTTCCTTTTTCAGATTGACACCTCCAGCACATCTCTGAAGTCTCTGTAGCAAATTGAGCTTTTCTTCTTGGAGTTAAGTACCATCTCGTAAGGATTTTTTGGTGTTGTCCCCATTGGGAATTACATCTCGATAACTTACTGCGTACTGCCTGTAATATTTGAGTGATTTCAATTTGTGACTGAAGCTAAAGTGACCATATTCTAACATACTTGGTCAATACCTGAGCGGGAGATGGCAGTAAAGCCTGATACCATGTAGAGATACCACGGCGGTATAGCGTCTGCATAGGCGGATGCACTCTCAGCTATACTTCATATAGCTGAGAGCTGCGGCATGTGTGGCGGCAGCCGAGAAATCTTTAATCAACTTAAGAAGATCGCAAGATTAGACAATATTGGTGTGGGACCTTTTCCGAGGATATTGGCGTGGGAACATTTCTTTTTAAGGTACAGGTAAGTATTTCTGGTTAACTTAGATTAAAGGAGTTTATTCATCGTTTTTATTTCACTTAACCCTTTATGGAGATGGGTAAGGGGTACTTTGTACCCCTATACTCATTTCTCTTGGGAGGGGGTGGGCATCTGGGCGTCCCCTTCTTAAAGGGGACTCCCAGATGCCACTATGCACCCTCCTTAAAGAGGACTCCTAGATGCCACCTTGAACCCTCCCCAGGGAGTTGTCACCCCCACCTCCTTCTGGGGCACTGGAGGTGGGGAAGAGCCCCTTGTCCATGAATTGGACAAGTGCTCCAGGGGGGGGGGGGAAGGCTTGGCTGCCCTTCTCTCCCAGAGCCCCCCATACTATTGACCATGCAGGCTGGTATAGCTCAGGGTGCGAAGCCCCAGTCGGCCGGGGCTCCGCATTCTGGCTATCCCAGCCTGCATGGGGGGCAAGGGGTTAAATGTGCTGGGAAGGGGGGGGGAACCCACATCATCCGACGACCTGATGATCCTCTGTAGTTTGTGCCTGTCGCCGGCAGTGGCTCCCGCATACCAGACCAAGATGGCGGAGCAGAGGATCAATTCAATGGTGGCAGAGTAGAAACATCTCCTGTGCCATGCCAAACTTCCGTAGTTGGTGGAGGAAGAGTCTCTGCTGGGCTTTCCGCTGAGTTGACGTGATGTTAGCCCTCCAACTGAGATAGCTGGAGATGGTAGTGCCCAGAAGGTGAGTGCAGGGCACTCTGGCCACCTCGGTGCCATCGATGTAGATGGGTGGCGGGGTGGGAGCAGACTTCCTAAAGTCAATTATTAGCTTGATGGTTTGGGCCGTGTTGCGCACCAAACTTCTCTTTGCACCAGTGGCATAATCTCTCCACCTGCTGCTGGTAATCCTGGATGTTGTCCTTGGTGACGAGGCCGACAATGGTGGTGTCATCGGCAAATGTTATGACTTTGACAGAGTCTACCGTGGATCTACAATTAATTGTGTAAAGGGAGAAGAGCAGCAGGGGGGGGGGGGGGTGCGGCTGTGTTGGTTATTTTTTGCAAGTAGATGTCCCCCAGCCTAACAACTTGGGATCTGTTAGCGAGAAAGTCCGTGATCCATAGGCATAGGGTGGAGTGGACCCCAAGTGTGGCCAGAACATTCTGGAGGATGCGTGGGCATATAGTGTTAAAAGCCTCGGGACAGAGGCTTTCCTGGCATTTAGCATAGACAGGAGGCGCGGCCTCGCCCACTTCCAGAGAGAGTGAGTCCTTACTTGTGTCGCTGTTCTCGGGGGGCTGGAGGGAGAGTGGGAGGTGGTAGGTGGCCCTCAGGCTCAGTCTGACTCTTGAACCTGTAGCAGAAATTGCTTAGATCTTGAGCTAACTCAGAGCTAGGTGTTGCATGTTGTGGGGGAGGGTTGTAGTTGGTGGCAGCCTTAAGCTCTTGCCATACGGCTCATGAGTCGTTTGAGCGCAGGTTTTGCTTCATCCTCTCAGCGGATTCCTTTTTTGCAGCTCTCAGCTCTTGTTTCAGAACGTTCCTCGCCTTCCTGAATTCCTCCTGGTTGCCTGCCTTGTGTGCTGCCTCCTTGCGTTTCCGCAATAGCCGTAGTTGTTGGAGAACCACGGTTTGTTATTTGGGTAGACCTTGAAGGATTTGGTTGGGATGCAGGAGGTCTCACAGTAGCTGATGTATGAGGTGACGTTATTCGCCCACTCATCCAGGTCTGAGGCTGCCACGGTCTTCCAGTCCGTACAGTCAAAGCAGGCTTGAAGGTGGAGCTTGGCCTCGCTTGACCATACCTTGGAGGACTTCACGACCGTTTTTTCTGATTCCAGGAGCCTCCTGTAGGTGGGGATGAGATGAACAAGGCAGTGGTCAGAGGAGGCAAGTTAGTATTGTAATGTTGTGAGCCGTGAGGATGATTATTCCTTCATCCACATCAGTAATATTTCTCCAATGAGAAAATAAGTTTGGTAGGGTATCCCCATTTGTATATGATCTGTTTGCTTTGCAGGGTTTTTGTTATTGGTTGTAGCTCTCGTCTGCATTGCAAAGTATACTATGATAAGTCAGCAAATAGTAACACATGCTTGTATGGATCTGGTAGAGTGGTATGTTTCCTGGCCTCATGTAGAAGATTTTCTTTAACGTGGTAGAAAACAAAGCAAGCTATTACATTCCTGGGTACTGTGTCAGGAAGATTATAAGGTTTAGGCAATTTGTGAGCTCTGTTAATAGTGAGTTCAATATCTGCTACTGTGGGGAGTACTGATTTGGTTAGGGCCATGAGATATTTCTTTAAATCCTCTGTGTGTATCTGTTCTGAGATGCCTCTAAACTTTGTTATTTTGGCGCCCTCAGTCTTCTAGGTCAGCAGTTTTATTTTGAAGCCAGCTTATATCCTCATTTTGCCCTTCAGAAACCTAAATAATTGTATGTGCTTTTATAAGCTCAATTATTTTCTGTTCAGCGATATCCACTTTGTCTCCCAATACTGCTATTTCCTGCTGCATTTGTGTAGTCCTATTGCTATATCTGATAGTAGAGATCCTTGTCCTAAATATATGCCTGCGATGCAGCCTGCTCAGTTGCTGGGAAGCATTCTATGGAGGTAAATGTGGGTGTAGATAGTAAGCCCAGTGGATCTCTGAGGCTTACCTGTTGCTCACTTTATTCTGTCTGCCTCTGGTGTGTCTTGAGGGGGCTTCTGGATGAGGGGGATCACTCGGGTGAAGAGGCAGAAACCGGCGAATGTGTAGAGCTGCAAGATGTAGCTATCTCGTCAAGCTCCATGGAAGCCGTGGCTGCTGTGTTCACTCTGCCGGCGCCATGTTGGGTTGAGGCAGATGAGTGGGAAGTCTGCTCCGTGAAAAAATCAGTTTCTGCAATTTCGGAGTGGATTTCTTCCTCTTTTTACTAGCATTCCACTCCATCTGCATTTCCTCCATTCTAGATGCTTCTTAAAAGCTGGGTCAGCGGTGCTTTTAACCGATTTTAAGAGGCTGTGTTCCGGAGCTCCTCACTCAGGCATCGGTCTTTGCTTGCGCCAAAGCCACCCCCCCCTGATTACTGCTTTTAATGCTTGCCCATTATTAAAGCGCTATAATAAAGATAATTTTAGAGAGTGTGGATCTTTCTGATATTTATAAAAATATATTTATTTTTAGCACCCAGTTTCCCGCTCCGGCACACAAATACCAATAATTTACATTGGCGTCTATAGTTTTGCCCAATTACCGGTAGTGCACTTGCTGCATTCGCCCTTTTTTACTGCTTCACTGTATAGTGCTATTCCTGCATACTATTAGGCTGTGTTCATTTTTTTTTGTTCTCCCTAAACTGGTTACACATTAAGGCAGACTATAGTATAAACAGTGGTGTAGAAGCATGGGTTGCAGCAGTCTCAATTGCGACTGGGCCCTGCCCCTGTAAAGGCCTGTTATCCTGGAAGGGTCTGCCACTTTTATGTTAATTCAAGCGCAGAGCGTTCATTGATTCTTGCCCCACTACCAAGCAGCTACTGCCCACAATACTGAGCATTGCAGGCTGTGTGTTCCATTCACTGGCTGAGCCACCCCCTCACCTCTAGGCAGCACTGTCAACTTCTTTCTCCCCTACAGCTACATTCATCTGAGCAAGGGGAGAGAATTGAAGTGCCTAGTAGGCTCTGCCCACAAAGCTGTAAACTCTACCTCCAATAGATGAGGATTAAAGCTTAGGTGAAGGCTCCGCACCAACTGACTAAGTCCCACGACCAGCAGACAATAGCAGAAAGCAAAGCAGAGAATTAAAAAGGTGAGGCAGTTGTCTTATTTGCCCCAGCACAACCAGTAGCCTTCAGTATTTCCTATACAGACTCTCAGGGCACCTTAATTGAAAAAAAAAAAAAAAAAAGATTTTTACCTACCTGGGGCTTCAAGCCCCTCCCCCCCCCCCCCCCCGCTCCGTTTATCTGGTGCCTTGCCATCCTCCTAGTTCGCACCATTGTGCCACTGTCCTGCACATGTAGTTCCTTCTGCGGATTAGGAGGACAGTGTGGGACCATATAGACTGCAGGGGAGCTGGAAGAAGCCCCAGATAAGTAAAAATGTACTTTTTTTCACTTAAAATTCCCTGTAAGGGTGCCATACACTGGTAAAAAAAATTTTTGTTTTAAATCAGATTTTATTAATGCAGTAATTTCAATAAGGAAAAGTTGCATAACACGTACAGGCAAGATATGTCACAGAGATTACAGATATTCTGAGCTAGAACTGGAAAGGTACCTCTCAGAGCCTCCCGTGTCTCTAAATTTATTCTTAATCTAATATTACTACTGATATCAATTAATCAGTTTTTCCAGTATTATCATCAATTTCAAGCAATCAGTGTGTCTTCAAGCAATCAATTATATCTACTTTAAATGTACATGAATTATGTATCTCACAAAACGAAATTTAAATAAGAAATAATCAGCCATATATCAAACAATCAAACAAAAAAGAAAAAAAAAGAAAAACGAAGACAGAGAAAAAAAAAAGAAAAAAAAAACGAAAGCAAGAAAGAAAGTCAATATTCTCCATTTAGGTCTCGTCGTCCCAAATTTATGCAGATCAGGGTAAAAGCTTCTATTTTCATTAGGAAACTAAGAGTTAGATAACGTCTAAGGGTTTTCCAAGTCTTATATAATGTATCAATAATACCTATAGCCTGTTCTAATATCCTCTCATAAGTTTCTCCTGAAAATTAATCCATGAAGCCCAGACATTGTTAAATCTGCCCATTCTGCCCTGGGCAGCGAGTACCAGTTCCTCCATACGCATTATGTTTTTTTAAGGTATCGATTGTAGTGACATACTGGGGTAGTTATGATGTTGGGGTAATACGGAAGCCATATTATTTCATTTTTCCATCTGCTGTGTACTTCAGATGTGTATGCCTGTTACAAGCAATTCTGGCTTTGGGGAAAGCTGTGTTTACTGTATCACAATAGGAAGTGCTTTTGAGCTCCTGTATGCAGTTCCTTTGAGAGTGGGTCGCTGCTAATTGTGTTGTCTGCATAGCTTTTGAATTCTTTGACATGTAGACACCCAATTGTCCCAAAAGACAATCGGACTAATTGAATCTGCCAACTTCATAGGCTATCAGGAAACTCGGTGCTTTACATATGACAGCCTGATGCAATATTGAAAAGCCTCACTTCACAATCTTTTGATGTATAGACTTTTACTTGGGGAAATTGGATGTTAAGGAAGTCTTTTGTTGGGTGTGTGCAAAAATGCACTCTTACGTGGAAGTTAGATCTCTGGAAATTGAATTATGTCTGAGAGTTAATTAAACTAGTTCCCCTGTCCGAACGGGCTTGCAGCCTCAAGGCAAATATAAGTTAGCTCCTGGTCCAACCAGAACTGTGTCCGTCCACAAAAGTCCAAGGTTCTTCTATCTTGATCCCTGTAATTTTGGTAAGCAAATCGCTTTGTGTGTAACTTTGTAACTTTTATCCTTGTAATTTTTACTGTTTTTTGTAAATCTTTTGTATATATTATTTTCTGCACTGTTCCACTTTTTTCCTGGAATATTAAATTATTTAATAAGCTTGACTTCTGCTGTACTAAACTAACACTCATAGCCTAGAAGAGACTGAAGTGTAACTA
Source organism: Hyperolius riggenbachi (assembly GCF_040937935.1). Taxonomy (NCBI): domain Eukaryota; kingdom Metazoa; phylum Chordata; class Amphibia; order Anura; family Hyperoliidae; genus Hyperolius; species Hyperolius riggenbachi. Next base: position 186,263 of record NW_027152408.1, on the reverse strand, counting down.
AGTTCATGCCTGAACTTTTCTGTTTCTAGCAACAGCTAGTGGTGGCAGTAAGGAGCGTTTGAGGGGTCCCAGCCTTGTCTGTAGCTTGAATAAGGCTGTTCCCCGCTTGATCTCGTCAAACCCGCAGTCGGGAACCGTATAAGCAGGTGTGCCGCGGGCCGGTTCCTGACATCGATCATAGCCACTGTCCCAGGAAAATACGCAGACCTCCAATTCCGGGCTATCAAGGTTCTAGCTGCAGCCATTAAATGATGTAACAATGAGTTCCTCATAACTTTAACTGACCTTGGATACATAGATAATAATGCTATTTCGGGGGAGCGAGGGAGTGTATCCAGATACATCCCCTCATACTAATCAAACACCGTCTCCCAGACCTTTTTGACTCCAGGACAACTCCATCACATGTGGAGCTAATCCCCCACCTGGGTTCCACATCTCCAACAGGTCGTAGAGCCCGAAGGGTCCCACTTACTTATAAGTAAATGGGTTCGAAACCAATGGGTCATAATTCTGTAATTACGTTCTTTAACCACATAACGACCGCCCCCAGCCGATGGGCGGCGGCAAAGTCTGGGCCCAAACGACCGCAATACGCCCATCGGCGGGGGCGGCTGCGGGAGTGGCTATGCGGCGATCGCGTCATTCGTGACGCGATCAGCCGCCGGGGACTGGCTCCGCCCCCCGTTCGCCGTAACCCGCCGGCCGTTCGGAAGCGCCGGCGGGTTACTGGCATCCGGATCGCCGCTGCAACAGTGTATAATAGGCTTTGTAATGTATACAAAGCCTATTATACTGGCTGCCTCCTGCCCTGGTGGTCCCAGTGTCCGAGGGACCACCAGGGCAGGCTGCAGCCACCCTAGTCTGCACCCAAGCACACTGATTTCCCCCCCCCCCTGCCCCCTGATCGCCCACAGCACCCCTCAGACCCCCCCCTGCCCACCCCCCAGACCACTGTTTGCACCCAGTCACCCTCCTAATCACCCATCAATCACTCCCTGTCACTATCTGTCAACGCTATTTTTTTTTTAAGTCCCTAATCTGCCCCCTACTCCCTCCTGATCACCCCCCCACCCCTCAGATTCTCCCCAGACCCCCCCCAGACCCCCCCCCCCCGTGTACTGTATGCATCTATCCCCCCTGATCACCTGTCAATCACCTGTCAATCACCTGTCAATCACCTGTCAATCACCCGTCAATCACCCCCTGTCACTGCCACCCATCAATCAGCCCCTGATCTGCCCCTTGCGGGCAATCTGATCACCCCCCCCACACCAATAGATCGCCCGCAGATCCGACATCAGATCACCTCCCAAATCCATTGTTTACATCTATTCTCTCCTCTAAACACCCACTAATTACCCATCAATCACCCCCTATCACCACCTGTCACTGTTACCCATCAGATTAGACCCTAATCTGCCCCTTGCGGGCACCCAATCACCTGCCCACACGCTCAGATTGCCCTCAGACCCCCCCCTTATCAATTCGCCCGTGCAATATTTACATCTGTTCTCCCCTGTAATAACCCACTGATTACCTGTCAATCACCCATCAATCACCCCCTGTCACTGCCACCCATCAATCACCCCCTGTCACTGCCACCCATCAATCAGCCCCTAACCTGCCCCTTGCGGGCAATCTGATCACCCACCCACACCAATAGATCGCCCGCAGATCCGACATCAGATCACCTCCCAAATCCATTGTTTACATCTATTCTCTCCTCTAAACACCCACTAATTACCCATCAATCACCCCCTATCACCACCTGTCACTGTTACCCATCAGATTAGACCCTAATCTGCCCCTTGCGGGCACCCAATCACCTGCCCACACGCTCAGATTGCCCTCAGACCCCCCCCTTATCAATTCGCCCGTGCAATATTTACATCTGTTCTCCCCTGTAATAACCCACTGATTACCTGTCAATCACCCATCAATCACCCCCTGTCACTGCCACCCATCAATCACCCCCTGTCACTGCCACCCATCAATCAGCCCCTAACCTGCCCCTTGCGGGCAATCTGATCACCCACCCACACCAATAGATCGCCCGCAGATCCGACATCAGATCACCTCCCAAATCCATTGTTTACATCTATTCTCTCCTCTAAACACCCACTAATTACCCATCAATCACCCCCTATCACCACCTGTCACTGTTACCCATCAGATTAGACCCTAATCTGCCCCTTGCGGGCACCCAATCACCCGCCCACACCTCAGAACGCCCTCAGACCCCAGCCCTGATCACCTCGCCAGTGCATTGCTTGCATCTATTTCCCCCCTCTAATCACACCTTGAGACACCCATCAATCACCTCCTGTCACCCCCTAGCACACCTACCCATCAGATCAGGCCCTAATTTGCCCCGTGTGGGCTCCTGATCACTCGGCCAAACCCTCAGATCCCCCTCAGACCCCCTTCCGATCACCTCCCCAGTGCATTGATTGCATCTATTTTCCCCTCTAACCGCCCCCTGAGACACCCATCAATCACCTCCTGTCACCCCCCTAGCACTCCTATCCATCAGATCAGGCCCAATACATCCTGTCATCTAAGAGGCCACCCTGCTTATGACCGATTCCACAAAATTTGCCCCCTCATAGACCACCTGTCATCAAAATTTGCAGATGCTTATACCCCTGAACAGTCATTTTGAGAAATTTGGTTTCCAGACTACTCACAGTTTTGGGCCCGTAAAATGCCAGGGCAGTATAGGAACCCCACAAGTGACCCCATTTTAGAAAGAAGACACCCCAAGGTATTCTGTTAGGTGTATGATGAGTTCATAGAATATTTTATTTTTTGTCAAAAGTTAGCGGAAATTGGATTGTTATTGTTTTTTTCACAAAGTGTCATTTTTCACTAACTTGTGAGAAAAAATAAAATCTTCTATGAACTCACCATACCCCTAACGGAATACCTTGGGGTGTCTTCTTTCTAAAATGGGGTCACTTGTGGGGTTCCTATACTGCCCTGGCATTTTAGGGGCCCTAAACCGTGAGGAGTAGTCTAGAAAACAAATGCCTCAAAATGACCTGTGAATAGGACGTTGGGCCCCTTAGCGCACCTAGGCTGCAAAAAAGTGTCACACATGTGGTATCGCCATACTCAGGAGAAGTAGTATAATGTGTTTTGTGGTGTATTTTTACACATACCCATGCTGGGTGGGAGAAATCTCTCTGTAAATGGACAATTGTGTGTAAAAAAAATCAAAAATGTGTCATTTACAGAGATATTTCTCCCACCCAGCATGGTTATATGTAAAAATACACCACAAAACACATTATACTACTTCTTCTGAGTACGGCGATACCACATGTGTGACACTTTTTTGCAGCCTAACTGTGCTAAGGGGCCCAAAGTCCAATGAGTACCTTTAGGATTTCACAGGTCATTTTGAGACATTTGGGTTCAAGACTACTCCTCACGGTTTAGGGCCCCTAAAATGCCAGGGCAGTATAGGAACCCCACAAGTGACCCCATTTTAGAAAGAAGACACCCCAAGGTATTCTTTTAGGTGTATGATGAGTTCATAGAAGATTTTATTTTTTGTCACAAGTTAGCGGAAATTGATATGTATTGTTTTTTTTTTCACAAAGTGTCATTTTCCGCTAACTTGTGACAAAAAAAAAATCTTCTATGAACTCACCATACTCCTAACAGAATACCTTGGGGTGTCTTCTTTCTAAAATGGGGTCACTTGTGGGGTTCCTATACTGCCCTGGCATTTTAGGGGCCCTAAACCGTGAGGAGTAGTCTAGAATCCAAATGCCTCAAAATGACCTGTGAATAGGACGTTAGGCCCCTTAGCGCACCTAGGTTGCAAAAAAGTGTCACACATGTGGTATCGCCGTACTCAGAAGAAGTAGTATAATGTGTTTTGGGGTGTATTTTTATACATACCCATGCTGGGTGGGAGAAATCTCTCTGTAAATGGACAATTGTGTGTAAAAAAAATCAAATAATTGTCATTTACAGAGATATTTCTCCCACCCAGCATGGGTATGTGTAAAAATACACCCCAAAACACATTATACTACTTCTCCTGAGTACGGCGGTACCACATGTGTGGCACTTTTTTGCACCCTAAGTGCGCTAAGGGGCCCAAAGTCCAATGAGTACCTTTAGGATTTCACAGGTCATTTTGCCACATTTGGTTTCAAGACTACTCCTCACGGTTTAGGGCCCCTAAAATGCCAGGGCAGTATAGGAACCCCACAAATGACTCCATTTTAGAAAGAAGACACCCCAAGGTATTCCGTTAGGAGAATGGCGAGTTCATAGAAGATTTTATTTTTTGTCACAAGTTAGCGGAAAATGACACTTTGTGAAAAAAAACAATTACAATCAATTTCCGCTAACTTGTGACAAAAAAAAAAAATCTTCTATGAACTCACCATACATCTAACGGAATACCTTGGGGTGTCTTCTTTCTAAAATGGGGTAATTTGTGGGGTTCCTATACTGTCCTGGCATTTTAGGGGCCCTAAACCGTGAGGAGTAGTCTTGAAACGAAATTTCTCAAAATGACCTGTGAAATCCTAAAGGTACTCATTGGACTTTGGGCCCCTTAGCGCAGTTAGGGTGCAAAAAAGTGCCACACATGTGGTATCGCCGTACTCAGGAGAAGTAGTATAATGTGTTTTGGGGTGTATTTTTCCACATACCCATGCTGAGTGGGAGAAATATCTCTATAAATAGACAATTGTGTGTAAAAAAAATAAAAAAATTGTCATTTACGGAGATATTTCTCCCACCCAGCATGTGTATGTGTAAAAATACACCCCAAAACACATTATACTACTTTTCCTGAGTACGGCAATACCACATGTGTGGCACTTTTTTGCGGCCTAACTGCGCTAAGGGGCCCAAAGTCCAATGAGCATCTTTAGGCTTTACAGGGGTGCTTACAATTAGGCACCCCCCAAATGCCAGGACAGTAAACACACCCCACAAATGACCCCATTCTGGAAAGTAGACACTTCAAGGTATTCAGAGAGGAGCATAGTGAGTTCGTGGCAGATTTCATTTTTTTTTGTCGCAAGTTAGAAGAAATGGAAACTTTTTTTTTTTTTTTTTTTTGTCACAAACTGTCATTTTCCGCTAACTTGTGACAAAAAATAAAATCTTCTATGAACTCACCATGCCTCTCACTGAATACTTTGGGATGTCTTCTTTCCAAAATGGGGTCATTTGGGGGGTATTTGTACTATCCTGGAATTTTAGCCCCTCATGAAACATGACAGGTGCGCAGAAAAGTCAGAGATGCTTGAAAATGGGAAAATTCACTTTTGGCACCATAGTTTGTAAACGCTATAACTTTTACCCAATCCAATAAATATACACTGAATGTTTTTTTTTTTATCAAAGACATGTAGCAGAATAACTTTCGCGCTCAAATGTATAGGAAATTTTACTTTATTTGAAAAATGTCAGCACAGAAAGTTAAAAAAGTCATTTTTTTGACAAAATTCATGTCTTTTTTGATGAATATAATAAAAAGTAAAACTCGCAGCAGCAATCAAATAGCATCAAAAGAAAGCTGTATTAGTGACAAGAAAAGGAGGTAAAATTCATTTAGGTGGTAGGTTTTATGACCGAGCAATAAACCGTGAAAGCTGCAGTGGTCTGAATGGAGAAAAAGGCTCTGGTCCTTAAGGGGCGAAAAGACTGTGGTCCCGAAGTGGTTAATACTATTAGGTACAGAGATTTTATGTGTCATTACGAGGGCCCTTTTCCATTGAGTTAGAGAAAGGGTTTTCTGTAAATCGGATTCCCAACGTTCTTGCACCCTTAGAAAAGTGCTGGGCAGAAAACCTAATAAAATCTGATAGATCTGTGACAATATATGAGTAGGGTTAGCCACCGTGATACATAACTCCTCAAACTTCGTTCGTTCTTCAAAAGTACTTTTTAATGCTATTATTGTGGTTATATATGTTCTTAATTAAGCTCTAACCAGTTCCTGGAGGTACTGGAGCCCTCTTCCTCAGCCCTAATATTTATGTGATCCTTATCTATGTAAATCTGGGTTATGTTACGCAGCTGGGGCCAGTCAGATCTGTTATGTCCTAAAAAAAAGAATTTACTCTGATTCCTGGAGAAAAAGCTAAATTATCAAAAAGGGATGTCAAAGGGCCTGGAATATTGGCATATTGTTTGAAGAACATATTGAGTCCCAAATACTAAGGACCTGCCGGACCCACGATGGTAGGGCTCCACAACCCCTCCTGACAGGAACAGGAGTCCAAAGTAGCGCTCTCGTGTCTAAATTGGCAATTTTGGATTCCTGTAAAACCCATTGTTTTGTGTCCCGATTTCTAAACCAGTCTACAATATGTGTGAGAATAGTAGCTTTGTAATATATTTTTATTTCAGGGAGGGCTAATCCCCCCATCCATAATTGGTTTCCATAATGAATTATAGCTAAGGCCATGCCGGTTTGCCATGCCCCCATAAATATTTTATGAATGTGGATTTTATATCTTTAAAATAAGAATTCAGGACCCTTATGGGAATCGCCTGAAAGAGATATAGGAACTTAGGTAATATATCCATTTTGAGGACATTAATACGTCCTAACCAGGATGTTTACTGTAATTTGGTTTGGTAAGAGAGTTTAGGACCTTTTTCAAAAGGGGAGTATAATTAGATCCAAACAGATCTATAGGGTTGGATGTAATATTGATCCCCAAGTATCTAATCTGGTTGTATTGCCATCTAAATGAAAACATTTTTTTAATTCGGCGAGCCACCTCCTGAGGTAATGTAAGGTTCAGTATCTCTGTTTTGGACATATTAATTTTGAAATTGCTTAAATCACAAGTGTTAATTTCTAGCAGAATATTGGGTATAGTTATATTAGGGGTAGAGATGTACAATAACACATCGTCTGCATAAAGCGCTAATTTATAATGATTATCACCAACCTCAATTCCCCTTATAGAGGTGTTTCGCCGAATTGCAGATGCAAAGTGCTCCATAATGAGAACATAAACCAAGGGGGATAGGGGGCAACCCTGGCTGGTTCCATTAAAAATCTGAAAGGTGTCCGACAGGAGTCCACCGATCATGACCCTGGCTGTGGGAGCACTATACATTGCTATGATTTTTTCCAGAATGCCTGCATTCAGGCACAGGTGTTGTAATGTGATTTCTAGAAAAGACCAGTGGACCCTGTCAAACGCCTTCTCAGCGTCGACAGACATGAGGCAGCATGGGATCCCCTTGGTTCTTACATATTCAATCAGAGTCGTAGTTTTCAATACATTATCTCTTGTTTCTCTACGCCTAACAAAACCAGCCTGATCATTATGAATCAAATCTGGAATAATTGGATTCAAGCGTTCCGCTATCAATTTAGCGTAGACTTTTAAATGCAGATTTATCAAAGATATAGGGTGAAAATTTGCACAGACTGATAGATCCTTGTCTGGTTTAGGCATCACAGTAATAAATGCCTGTAAGGCCTGAGAGGAGAACTGATTAACCTTAGATACACTGTTAAAAGCTTTTAATATTATAGGGGATAATTCTAATACATATAATTTGTAGAAAGAGGGAGTGAAACCGTCAGGGCCAGGACTTTTATTGTTTTTAGAGGCTCGAATTATAGTTAATAGCTCCGCCTCTGAGAAATCCTCATTCAAGATCTTAAGGGTATTTGAAGATATCTTAGGTAACGGATTTTTAAATAGATACGGCGAAATTCTCGACCTTAATTCCTCATCTGATAAATCCGGATAAAGACGGAGAAATGATATATGGGATATTGTTACAAGAAGAGCGTGGATGTAACAGTCTTGCCAAAGCTCGGCCACATTTATTACCCATTTCATAAAGTCGTGTGGTCATCTTTTCCCTAACCGATAAGGTCTTAAGGTCTAGAATTCGGCGAAGCTCGTGTCTGGCTATTGAAAGTTTAACATGAGTTTCTGGATTTCTATTTGCTTTGTGTGAAGTCTCTAGAACCTTAATTTCTTCTAACAGGGAATTTACTTGGTGAGATCTCTCCTCCTTCAGACGGGACCCGTGTGATATCAGAATACTCCTTAAAACGCACTTCAGGGCTTCCCACTGGACAAGGAAAGCTGTCCCATCAATTTTATGTATCTCCAAGAAATCAGATATGGCCCGTTTTAAATTGGCTACGCACAAGATGTCCTGTAGTAAACCGTTAAGGCGCCAAGTAAATTCCCGTTTCCCAGACTCTTCTAAGGTGAATGAACAGATTACTGGAGAGTGATCAGACCAGATCATTTGATCTATGGAACAATTAAATTGCATGTCTAGCAAGCTCTGTGATATCAGATAGTAATCATTTCTTGTATGAGCGTCATGGAGGGCTGAATAGAAAGTATAATCTCTTTGGTCTGGGTTAACTACCCTCCAGCCATCCACGAGCCTCAAGGAATGTAATCTATATTTAATTTTACGAAGTATATTGTTAGGAACAACAGATCGCCCTGAGGAGGAGTCCAAGTGTGGGTTCATAACAAGATTTAAGTCTGCCCTATTTACCAGTAAGCCTTTTGAAAACTCCTCTAAATGAGATAAATAAGACAAAAGTGATTTACCTTGATTCTGATTTGGGGAATAAATGCAAGCTACTGTTATTATTCGGTTTAAATGTTTGATTTTAAGAAACCAGTATCTCCCCCATCGTGTCCATTTTCCTATCTATAATTTCACAAGGAAAAGAGCTATGAAAACCTATTGACACACCCTTGGACTTCCTCTCCGGGTTTGTACAGTCAGGCCAGGTTTTAGAGCCGTGCGGTCGCCCTGGGCGCCGAAGGAGTTGTGGGCTCTGCAATGGAGGGGGGAGTCAGCCGCGGGGAGCGCAGCCCGACCTCTCCCTCCCTTCCTCGCCGCGGGCGCCCTCCGTGCTTTCCCCTCCGAGTCTGACTGCAGGGAAGGGAAGCGCTGTCACCGCTGTGTAGGGAGGGGCAACTCACCTCCCTGGATCCAATCGCAGCCGGTCTCCTCTTCTGTCTTCTCTTCATACTAGCCGCTGATACACACGCTGCTTCCGGCTACAGGGAGCAGCGTGTGTATCAGCGGCTATGAAGAGAAGACAGGATAGGAGACCGGCTGCAATTGGATCCAGGGAGGTGAGTTGCCCCTCCCTACACAGCGGTGACAGCGCTTCCCTTCCCTGCAGTCAGACTCGGAGGGGGGAGCACGGAGGGCGCCCGCGGCGAGGAAGGGAGGGAGAAGTCGGGCTGCCCTCCCCGTGGCTCCCCCCTCCATACTGGGGGGCATCTACCTAATGTAACCTATACTAGGGGGCACCTACCTAATGTAACCTATACTGGGGGGCACCTACCTAATGTAACCACACTGGGGGGCACCTACCTAGTCTAACCTATACTGGGGGGCACCTACCTAATCTAACCTATACTGGGGGCACCTACCTACTCTAACCACACTGGAGGGGGGCACCTACCTAATCTAACCTATACTGGGGGGCACCTACCTAATCTAACCACACTGGGGGGCACCTACCTAATCTAACCACACTGGGGGGCACCTACCTAATCTAACCACACTGGGGGGCACCTACCTAATCTAACCTATACTGGAGGGGCCCTAACTATCTAACCTGTATTGGGGGCACCTACCTACCTAGCCTATACTGGTGGCAACTATACTGGCTACCTATATTGGAGGCACCTACCTAACTAACTTGTACTGGGGGCACCTACCTATCTAACCTATACTGGGGGCAACTATACCGGCTACCGATACTGGAGGCACCTACCTGGCTAACCTATACTGGGGCACCTATGCCTGGCTACCTATACTGGGGGACCTATAGCTGGCTACCTGTACTGAGTGCATCTAGACCTGGCTAACCTATACTGCGGGCATCGATACCTGGCTCCGCGGGGGGGGGGGCGCAATTTTAACACCCCCGCCCTGGGTGTATTTTAGCCTAGAAACTGCCCTGTGTACAGTGAACCCAATTTTGATAATATCTTGACCTGAATGTAGGTATGTGTTCGGTTTTGAAATGAGTTTCTTGAAGCATTAATATTTTTATGTGTTTTTTATGTGCGTGATGCAAAATTTTAGCTCGTTTACAAGGTTCATTAAACCCTTTCACGTTAAAGGTCATTATGTTTATCTTACCCATGAGCAAGTATACTTATATCCCCTACTACATGAGACACAAATTTGACAACTTAGAGAGATTAGGGCTCTTTCACATCAGAGCTTGCGTTGGAGAACACTCAAAGCATACGTTTTGTTGTATGCCTTTTACTGCGTTTTGATATGCGTTGCACTGCAGTGAGTGTGCGTTTTTAATCCGTTTTCAATGCGTTACTGCACATAGAAAAACGCAGGTAATTTTTTTTTCTTTTAGTTGTCAACTTTCTACATTGTTCCTCTGTTGCATTCTGGGACTGATTGCCTGCGTTAACGGATTAAAAACGCGCATAGTGTGCGTTTTACATTGACTAACATTGTAACGCATAAAGCTAGCGTTGGCCAAAAAACTGCGCCTGGGTGCAGTGGAACGCAACGCACAAAAAGGCTGCGTTATATGTGAAAGCTAAAATGAAAGTCTATGGACTTTCATTTCACCTTGGGTAACGCAAACTTTATCCTTTGCGTTGAAACGCAGAAAATCTGCCCTAATGTGAAAGAGCCCTTAGAGATAAGTAAGAAAAGAAAAAAAAAAGAGAAAAGAAAGCAAAACATTAAAATCGAATGCATATTCATAAGATATTGTAACTTCATTATCAAAAGTTGTTAAGGTAGAGGAGATAAGGAAAAAAATGGACCCAATTAGGTCCGTCCTCTGCCAGAGCACCATTATGCTAGATCTGGACAGGTTCTTATCCTAAGTCCAGACAGGTGCGTGAGAGCGAAGGAGACCAAGGTATACCAAGCTCCTACCCTCTCAGGCTGACCAACCGCTGCAGCAAAAGGGAAAAGGAGGGAATGAAGGGGGGGGGGGGGGGAGGAAAGAAAAAACAAAACAAAAACAAGGGTGGGGGAGAAGAGGGAAGGGGAGAAGGGAAAGTGACATAAGGGTCTACCATTCCTTCCTTATTATTTAAATCATCCTTAGATTCTCAACCTTATACAGATACAACCTCATGAAATCAAAGCCATTATTGAACACTAGTCATATAATTTGGCGAAAACTCTATATACCAGTAGTTATACATTTATAGATATAACAAATAGAGAAAGCAAGATTACACAACCCCTCTCTAACAATCAAAAATATAGTATTTTCCTTTGTTATTATCATAAAATATGATCTATAATGACCCTATTTTTTATAAATCATGTCCTGGGGCTTTCCTTTCCGACCCTGAACATTCCAGGCTTCCCGATGGGCATCCTTAGGTTTACAAAAAATCAAATGGCCAGGCCCCCAAAGTCACTATTGGAAGATTAAGAACTTCTGATAAAGCACATAAGTCTGCCGGAGAACGTAGTATAGCAGTTTTTCCGTCATGAGTTGCACTTAAGTGAAAAGGATGTCCCCAACGATATCTAATTTCTTTTTCCCTCAGTAACGAGAGTAATGGGCCCAGGGCTCTGCGCCTCGACAGAGTATTACGTGAAAGATCAGAAAGAATGATCACCTTTGCCTCATTAAACTCTAGTTCACCTTTCCCTCTAGATGCTCTAAGAATACTTTCTTTAACAGAAAAAAAATGAATGCGGCAAATAATGTCTCTCGGGAAAGCAGTTGCTTGAATTATACGTCTTGGGGTCACAGACCGATGTACTCTATCAATTTCAATTGCCGTTTCAGCAGGTTGCTCTAGTAGCCAATTAAAAATTTTAGTCAAGGTAGGGAGTAAATCGCTGGAATTAATTGATTCTGGTAGGCCGCGGATGCGTACATTTCTCCAATTACGGTTCACAAGATCGTCCATCTGTTAAGTGAGTGTTTCTATTTGTTTATCTTGTAACTCTATCACTTTCTGCTGTGCCTCCAGGCGACCCCCCAGATCAACTTGAGCTGTTTGAATTTTTCAATACGGCCTCCTATTGCGCTTATATCTTGCCTGAGATCCTTCATCTTGCGGCGGTAAGCTGCTTCAATGCGTGTTATACAATCTTCTAAATAATTTTTTTTTTTTAAACAACATTTTTATTTTGAACCCAGCATATGTTCTGACAGGAAATGGTACATTACAGCTGTAACATAAATGTCCGTTACAAGATTGTGTATCACGTATAGGCATCTCACATAATAAACGTATGTACATTCTTTAATTACAGCATTATTATTAGCTCTATTTCCTGTCGCCCCTCCCTAACCTTCCCTTACCTTAGAAACCCCCTTAACCCCCCCCCCCCCCCTTCTGTCACCTCTGAGAGCAGATCATTTGCCATTTTGGCCTTTATGTAATATCAAGGCGGCCTAGAGATCCCTTCAGGTGCTCCGTGAGGTACCACTTGGTATATTTAAAATGTTCCATTAAAGTTCCTATCTCGTCTTTTGTAAGTGTTGCCAGGATAAATCCTTTCCATTTCTTGAAGAAACTTGCTGTTTTCTTATCCTTATGGATGATTGACTCAAGCCTGTCTTGGTTGAAAAGATGCTGGAGTTCTTCTTGTGTGTCCCACACAGTAGATCTGATATGATCATAGATGTCTACTTCAGACGTTTTATTAGGATTATTTAGGGTCTAGTCAGCTGAGTCTCTTAGGCTTTTTGAGTGACCAGGGGCCTGTGTTACACGAATATCATGGGTAGCTGGTGATGGGGGGGGAGGAGGAAGAAGAATGAATAATGGACGTTGGAGAGGTCATGGAGGACACAGAGTTGTCTGCCGAATGTTCATCAGTATTAGATCGGCTTACCGATTCCACGCTGCTGATATCACACGAGTCTGAGGGAGCTGTGCAGCTAGAGATGTCTGTAGCTGAAGATGTAGCAGCCATGTTGTTGTCATGGCTGGTAATTTTTTTATCGCTATGCAGCCATTAGATATCTACTTGATATATTGATATATTGCCGCAGGAAACTATTCCTAATCTATTTGGTCGATCGTGCCAGATGAATGATATCACTTTATTGGCGGCGTGTGAGCGAGTCACTACTGGTGTTCCATTTCTGGAGAAGTGGTGTAGGTTGTGAAGCTTACACCCACCTGTCCTCCGGCACTTTGTCATGTGTCTTCTTCCCACTGCCAATCCCTGTTCCCTGTGTCTTCTCTCCAACGGCACTTGTGTCACGTTACAAACACTAGATGCCTGTATTGGTCACATTAGGTACATGTTGGCCTCAGGGGTATAACTAGAAATCACTGGGCCCCCCTGGGAAACTTTGTATGCCCCCCCCCCCCCCAGCTGTCGTTGCTGGAGTAGGGAGCATTGATGGTAGCCTGAAGTGGGGAAGTTGGGCCCAATCCTTGCTGCTGTTTGTGCCTGCTGCTCCCCTTCCTGTGCTATGCATCCTACTTCCCCTATAAATGCCCCCAGAGTCAGGGGAACTTCTCAGGATTCTCCCCTAAGATCCCCCTGCAACTGCATCCCTTGCAGGGGCTATTGTTATGCCCCTGGTTGGCCTCTAGCCTAGTGTTTGGCCTCCAGCATTTAGTCATGGGACACAGGCACCCTGGGAAAGAGGAGACAGGGAGAAGTACCCAGTGGTGGAGAGAAGACACAGGTGAAAGTGATGGTGGGCAAGTGAGTGCAAGTTTCGCTGCCTGCATTGCATGACCCAGGGGAGGACATAGATAGGGAGACCTGGCAGGCAGTGCATAGATTTTCAATTGATTTAATGCTAAAATCTATTGAAAGATTTTGAACAGTGTGTGGCAGGATCATGACTTGCGAGGGATCTATCTAAATGTATGGCCACCTTTAGTAAGTCCCTTTCTCTACTCCCCTGCACCCTCAACCAGTCCACACTTTCCCCTTCAGACCTTGGTAGCTTCCCCTCAGCAGTATATAGGGTATCTTGCCTCTCTTGCACGCTGCCCACCGCCAGCCACACAGTGGCCTCCTTCCTTTTTTATCTAGGGGTCACCTGGCTACTTACCATATTTTTCTGACTTTAAGACTCTCCTAGGTTAGGTATAAGACGCACCTAGGTTTAGAGGGCAAAAAACAGGAAAACAAATACTAAACCTAGGTGCGTCCATGGTCCAGGAGTGTCTTATTGACCTTTCACTCCCAAGATGACCTTGTTATACTTCCCCGCTAATCTAACCTCTGCTGCCCCCAAGAACTATACTACACTAGACTTCACTAACCCCTGATGCCCAACTCCCCTAAGCACTACAATTACATTGTAGGAGATGACACCAGGCTGGGTGGCAGCTTCTTTTTTTAAAAAGTAGCCTGGTGTGGTTGTCCAGGCTGTAAATTACCTTAATGAGGTCCGTGGTGGAGTGGCAGCAGTGCGATCCTAAGTGTAGAGCTGGCCCCCGTACATCGGTGGTTCGCGGTGAACCGTGAACTATATGCGAGTTCGACCCACCCCCATACTACATCATTAGGGTCAACTGACCCTTTACATCACAGTCAGCAGACACAAGGTAGCCAATCAAGCTACACTCCCTCCTGGAGCCCCCCCCCCCTTATAAAACGCAGGCAGCGTCAGCCAATTCGCTCACTAGTGTGGCTGCAGTAATTAGAGAAGGGAGAGAACCTGGCTGCTGACATCGGGAAAGCTTAGTTAGGCTTGTGTGTTAGGCTTGTTAGGTTGCTCCTTCTTGCTGATCTTATTGCTAAAAAGCATTCCTCATCCTCAACAGATCTTTTGAGAGCTAATGTTGTTCTTGTGATCTATTTTTTTTTTGTGTGTGTGTGTCCCACAGACACTTGTGTTGCATATACAGCCCTGTCAGTCAGTTGCAGCTGCTGGTGGGGACTTGGCCCCTTGGTAATTCCTACTGTGCCACTGCTAGGCCCAGCACATTCAGTGACTACCTGTGTGTGTGACAGCTGCACATTTGTAATACCAATCACTGCATACCCACCTGTTCAGTGCACCTACCTACCTACGTGAGCACACGCAGTGTCACTGCACCTGTTCACGGTACCTGTATGTGTGACAGCTGCACATTTGTTATACCAATCACTGCATACCCACCTGTTCAGTGCACCTACCTACCTACGTGAGCGCATGCAGTGTCACTGCACCTGTTCACGGTACCTGTGTGTGTGACAGCTGCTCATTTGTAATACCAATCACTGCATACCCACCTGTTCAGTGCACCTACCTACGTGAGCGCACGCAGTGTCACTGCACCTGTTCATGGTACCTGTGTGTGTGACGGCTGCACATTTGTAATACCAATCACTGCATACCCACCTGTTCAATGCACCTACCTACCTATGTGAGTACACGCAGTGTCACTGCACCTGTTCACGGTACCTGTGTGTGTGACAGTTGCACATTTGTAATACCAATCACTGCATACCCACCTGTTCAGTGCACCTACCTACCTACGTGAGCGCATGCAGTGTCACTGCACCTGTTCACGGTACCTGTGTGTGTGACAGCTGCACATTTGTTATACCAATCACTGCATACCCACCTGTTGAGTGCACCTACCTACCTACATGAGTGCACGCAGTGTCACTGCACCTGTTCACGGTACATGTGTATGTGAAAGCTGCACATTTGTAATACCAATCACTGCATACCCACCTGTTGAGTGCACCTACCTACCTACATGACCGCACGCAGTGTCACTGCACCTGTTCACGGTACCTGTGTGTGTCACAGCTGCACATTTGTAATACCAATCACTGCATACCCACCTGTTCAGTGCACCTACCTACCTACGTGAGCACATGCAGTGTCACTGCACCTGTTTACGGTACCTGTGTGTGTGACAGCTGCACATTTGTTATACCAATCACTGCACACCCACCTGTTCAGTGCACCTACCTACCTACGTGAGTACACGCAGTGTCTCTGCACCTGTTCACGGTACCTGTGTGTGTGGCAGCTGCACATTTGTAATACTAGTCGTTGCATAATTGTTCACAGTACCTGTGTGACCGCACGTGTGTAATATACCAGTCCGTGCATACCTGTTAACTGCACCTGTGTGACAGCTGCACATTGTATTGTAATACCAGTCACTGCATACCTTTCACTGCACCTGTGTGACTGTACATTGTATTAGTCAAGTCAGTGCATACCTTTCACTTGAAGCGGCTAAGCAAGTTACACCAGTTCATATGTCTGAGTTAGGTGACACTATGAACGTACCATGTAAGGAGGAGGAGGATGAAGTACCTGCTGTTGGTGCAGTTTTGGAGGTGTCTGAGGCAAGCGAAGCTGGGGTCGATGATTATGATGATACGGGTGCCACATGGGATCCTAAGAGACAAGATGACCAAGGGGACAGTTCAGAGGGGGAGTCAGAAAGGAGTAGGAGGAGACGAGTTGCGGAAAGAAGCAGGGGGAGCTCGTCTTCAGAAACTGCTGGTGGCAGTGTCCGGTGCCATGTATCGCCACCTATGGACAGCCAGCCAACATGCCTTTTAACGTCAGCTGCTGATGCCACCATAGTGCCATCTCCCCAGGGGGGCTCAGCAGTTTGAAAATTTTTGTGCGTCTCCCAGGGGCATTGTCACGGAACAGCCATGAGAAATGTGGACGAATTGGAAGGATCCGCGCAGTCCAATTTCTGATCGCTTTCTGGCTAAATTTGTGCAGCCATTACAGGAATCAGAACTGACATTCCTGGGTTTTTTTTTTCTTTCCCTCCTTCCACCAAAAGGCACGAGCCTGCTGCAGAGTGTCCCTGGCTTCAAGCTGTGCTGATGGCCCATCCATCAGATGAAGCTGATAAGCAGGATGGCAGAACCAATCTAGTTGGAAAAAGTTAGACATTCTGGCTACAATCCCAGCAGGGGAGCTGACACGTAGCTTGCTGCCCCCAAACTTCAAAAGAGCCTTTGCCTGGGAATGACCTGCTGTAAATCCCAGATGTATATCATATTCCATAAACTGCTATGTGTCATATTTTCTGTGTTGCCAGGCTGGCAGACCCTCCAAACTAACATAGCATGATGGGCCCTGTCTGCGCTGGTTCTGAGGAAGTTTCAGAACATTCTGAGGTAAAGACTGCCAGTTAGGCAGTTCGAAAGTGCCCTGATGATACCACAGGGGTCCCACCCCTAATGTTTGGTATCAGGCTGCTGGGTAAATAGAGGCAGACCTGAAAATGTAAGTAAATCTGCCCTGACCTGTACGGTTCTGTGAGATAGAGCCCATATATGGTTAGATATGATTTCTGGTCCCCAGGACTAGAGTTGGGCCGAACGGTTCGCCTGCGAACGGTTCCATGCGAACTTCAGTGGTTCGCGTTCGCGTCCCGCAGGCGAACCTTTGCGGAAGTTCGGTTCGCCCCATAATGCACATGGAGGGTCAACTTTGACCCTCTACATCACAGTCAGCAGGCCCAGTGTAGCCAATTAGGCTACACTAGCCTCTGGAGCCCCACCCCCCCTTATATAAGGCAGGCAGCGGCGGCCATTACGGCCACTCGTGTGCCTGCATTAGTCAGAGTAGGGCGAGCTGCTGCAGACTGTCTCTCAGGGAAAGATTAGTTAGGCTTAGCTTGTTCCTGTCTGGCTGCATACCTGTTCTGTGAACCCACCACTGCATACCTGTGCTGTGAACCCACCACTGCATACCTGTGCTGTGAACCCACCACTGCATACCTGTTCTGTTCAGTGGACCCGCCACTGTATACCTGTTCATTGAACCCACCACTGCATACCTGTGCTGTGAACCCACCACTGCATACCTGTGCTGTGAACCCACCACTGCATACCTGTGCTGTGAACCCACCACTGCATACCTGTTCTGTTCAGTGGACCCGCCACTGCATACCTGTTCTGTTTAGTGAACCGCCACTGTATACCTGTTCTGTTTAGTGAACCCGCCACTGCATACCTGTTCTGTTCAGTGGACCCACCGCATCAGTGCGCATACCTGTGCAGTTAAGTGAACCCGCCACTGCATACCTGTTCTGTTCAGTGGACCCGCCACTGCATACCTGTTCTGTTTAGTGAACCCGCCACTGCATACCTGTTCTGTTCAGTGAACCCACCGCATCAGTGCGCATACCTGTGCAGTTAAGTGAACCCGCCACTGCATACCTGTTCTGTTCAGTGAACCGCCACTGTATACCTGTTCTGTTTAGTGAACCCGCCACTGCATACCTGTTCTGTTCAGTGGACCCGCCACTGCATACCTGTTCTGTTCAGTGAACCCACCGCATCAGTGCGCATACCTGTGCAGTTAAGTGAACCCTAAAGCAATAAAACTCGACAGATTAATTTAACCTTACATACAAGGCAGAGGATAAAAGTTATTACACAAAAACACCATTAAACACAAACGCCAAGTGCAGGAGACCAAAATGAGTCCTCTTAGGTCCCACTAAATAACACTGAATGTCCAGTATGTTCCTTTACAGGCTATATTCTGGACCATATAGATATGATCCTAAGCGTTTGAATGTCCAAGTTCACAGGACCTAAAATCTGCTTAGCATAAAATTTACATTAAACCAGGCTAAAATCAACATGTATGATCTAATAGACACTATCTTCACATAAATTTTCTCAGGAGCAGCAGTCAGTAGCTGGATGATAATCTTCATATGATGAGTACCTCAGTAAGAAAAAGCTTCCATAGCGTAATACTGTTAAAAACTATTTATCATGCCCCTGATGAGTCACTGAGTGACGAAATTGATCGGGCGGAGCCTGATGCGGAAGTGGGAACCTACGCTAGGGTGAGCAGAGGTGAGGAGGCACGTGTGGCATCCATCCCAGCGTTTTTTTCCGTGCGCGCGGCGGAAACGGAGGGGGAACACTGATAGAAGCCTGCCAGCCTGGCCACCAAACGGGGGAGAGCCCGTGTTATAAATTACTCAAACGCTGATTTTATCTGAAGACCATGTGAGTGCAATTGCTTTTTATAAATAAATAGTTTTTAACAGTATTACGCTATGGAAGCTTTTTCTTACTGAGGTACTCATCATATGAAGATTATCATCCATTGGTGGACACTGTTTTTGCTGGAGTGGTGGGGGACGACCCGGGAACGGTCCCAAGGCTCATATAGACCATTGGTTGGTCTAGGACAGGGGTGAGTGGCACACAAAGGGTGCTGGTGGAGGTGACCTGTCTGATATTGCTGGAAGCTACTGACTGCTGCTCCTGAGAAAATTTATGTGAAGATAGTGTCTATTAGATCATACATGTTGATTTTAGCCTGGTTTAATGTAAATTTTATGCTAAGCAGATTTTAGGTCCTGTGAACTTGGACATTCAAACGCTTAGGATCATATCTATATGGTCCAGAATATAGCCTGTAAAGGAACATACTGGACATTCAGTGTTATTTAGTGGGACCTAAGAGGACTCATTTTGGTCTCCTGCACTTGGCGTTTGTGTTTAATGGTGTTTTTGTGTAATAACTTTTATCCTCTGCCTTGTATGTAAGGTTAAATTAATCTGTCGAGTTTTATTGCTTTAGGGCGGGTTAATCGCACACCGTGAGCGCTACCTCTTGTGGCACATAATTTTATTACTAAGAGGAGGCGAACAGGTGATAGGGGGTTCGGGGCAAAACTGTGAGCGCTGACCTCTTTTTTTGAAATGAGTTAAGTGAACCCGCCACTGCATACCTGTTCTGTTCAGTGGACCCGCCACTGCATACCTGTTCTGTTTAGTGAACCGCCACTGTATACCTGTTCTGTTTAGTGAACCCGCCACTGCATACCTGTTCTGTTCAGTGAACCCACCGCATCAGTGCGCATACCTGTGCAGTTAAGTGAACCCGCCACTGCATACCTGTTCTGTTCAGTGGACCCGCCACTGCATACCTGTTCTGTTTAGTGAACCGCCACTGTATACCTGTTCTGTTTAGTGAACCCGCCACTGCATACCTGTTCTGTTCAGTGGACCCGCCACTGCATACCTGTTCTGTTTAGTGAACCCGCCACTGCATACCTGTTCTGTTCAGTGGACCCGCCACTGCATACCTGTTCTGTTTAGTGAACCCACCACTGCATACCTGTTCTGTTCAGTGGACCCGCCACTGTGTATACCTGTTCATTGAACCCACCACTGCATACCTGTGCTGTGAACCCACCACTGCATACCTGTGCTGTGAACCCACCACTGCATACCTGTGCTGTGAACCCACCACTGCATACCTGTTCTGTTCAGTGGACCCGCCACTGCATACCTGTTCTGTTTAGTGAACCGCCACTGTATACCTGTTCTGTTTAGTGAACCCGCCACTGCATACCTGTTCTGTTCAGTGGACCCACCGCATCAGTGCGCATACCTGTGCAGTTAAGTGAACCCGCCACTGCATACCTGTTCTGTTCAGTGGACCCGCCACTGCATACCTGTTCTGTTTAGTGAACCCGCCACTGCATACCTGTTCTGTTCAGTGAACCCACCGCATCAGTGCGCATACCTGTGCAGTTAAGTGAACCCGCCACTGCATACCTGTTCTGTTCAGTGGACCCGCCACTGTATACCTGTTCTGTTTAGTGAACCCGCCACTGCATACCTGTTCTGTTCAGTGGACCCGCCACTGCATACCTGTTCTGTTTAGTGAACCGCCACTGTATACCTGTTCTGTTTAGTGAACCCGCCACTGCATACCTGTTCTGTTCAGTGGACCCGCCACGGCATACCTGTTCTGTTTAGTGAACCGCCACTGTATACCTGTTCTGTTTAGTGAACCAGCCACTGCATACCTGTTCTGTTCAGTGGACCCGCCACTGCATACCTGTTCTGTGAACCCGCCACTGTATACCTGTTCTGTTCAGTGAACCCACCGCATCAGTGCGCATACCTGTGCAGTTAAGTGAACCCACCTACCTACGTGAGTGCACGCAGTGTGATATACCACTCCGTGCATACCCGATATGGACAAAACAGGTAGAGGAAGAGGTAGTGGCAGAGCCAGAGGAAGGCCACCCGGCAGGTCTGCGCGAGGTCGTGTAAATGTAATTTCGTGTGGACCTGGCCCACAGTACAGTGCTCGGAAGAAGGCACGTCCCATCAACTCCCAAGATTGTCAGGACGTGGTTGAGTATTTAGCGACACAGAACACCTCATCTTGCTCAGCCACCAGTGCTACTACTAGCACCACTTCCGCTGCATTTGACACTTCGCAAGAATTATTTAGTGGTGAAATCACTGATGCACAGCCATTGTTGTTACAGCCAGATGAATTTTCACCAGCTCATATGTCTGAGTTACGCGGCAACATTATGGATGTAACGTGTAAGGAGGATGAAGGACCTACTGATGTTGGTGCATGTTTGGATTTGTCTGAGGCAAGCGAAGCTGGGCAGGATGATTACGATGATGACGATGATAGGGATCCTCTGTATGTACCCAATAGAGGAGATGAAGAGGGGGACAGTTCAGAGGGGGAGTCAGAGAGTAGGAGGAGGAGAGAAGTTGCTGAAAGAAGCTGGGGCAGCTCTTCGTCAGAAACAGCTGGTGGCAGTGTCCGGCACCATGTATTGCCACCTATGTACAGCCAGCCAACTTGCCCTTCAGCATCAGCTGCTGAGGTCCCCATAGTGCCCACATCCCAGGGTGGCTCAGCGGTGTGGAAATTTTTTAATGTGTGTGCCTCAGATCGGACCAAAGCCATCTGTTCGCTCTGCCAACAAAAATTGAGCCGTGGAAAGGCCAACACTCACGTAGGGACAAGTGCCTTACGAAGGCACCTGGAGAAAAGGCACAAACAGCAATGGGATGGCCACCTGAGCAAAAGCAGCAGCAGCACACAAAAGCAAAGCCACCCTCCTTCTCCTCTTCCTCCTCCATCAGGTGCATTATCTGCTTCTGCCGCTTTCTCCCTTCCACCTTCACAGGCACCCTCCTCCACTCCGCCTCTGCCCTTGAGCGGTTCCTGCTCCTCTGCCCACAGCAGCAGTCAGGTGTCCGTGAAGGAAATGTTTGAGCGGAAGAAGCCAATTTCGGCCAGTCACCCCCTTGCCCGGCGTCTGACAGCTGGCGTGGCGGAACTGTTAGCTCGGCAGCTGTTACCATACCGGCTGGTGGACTCTGAGGCCTTCTGTAAATTTGTGGCCATCGGAACACCGCAGTGGAAGATGCCAGGCCGCACTTATTTTTCGAGAAAGGCCATACCCCAACTGCACCGTGAAGTTGAGAGGCAAGTGGTGTCATCTCTTGCGAAGAGCGTTGGGTCAAGGGTACACCTGACCACGGATGCCTGGTCTGCCAAGCACGGGCTGGGCCGCTACATTACCTACACAGCCCATTGGGTGAACCTGGTGGTGAACGATGGCAAGCAGGGCGCAGCGGACCAAATTGTGACACCTCCACGGCTTGCAGGCAGGCCTCCTGCCACCTCCTCTCCTCCTGCTACATGCTCTTCGCTGTCCTCCTCCTCCTTGGCTGAGTGGCAGTTCTCCTCTCCAGCTACACAGCCCCAGCTCCGCAGGGCCTATGCTGCATGCCAGGTACGACGGTGTCACGCCATCTTAGACATGGCTTGTCTCAAAGCGGAGAGTCACACTGGAGCAGCTCTCCTGGCTGCTCTTAAGAAACAGATGGATGAGTGGCTGACCCCGCACCACCTGGAGATAGGCAACGTGGTGTGCGACAACAGCAGCAATCTGCTTGCCGCTTTGCATATGGGGAAGCTGACACACATACCCTGCATGGCACATGTCATGAATCTAGTGGTTCAAAGATTTGTGGCAAAGTACCCTGGCTTAGCGAATGTCCTGAAGCAGGCCAGGAAGTTCTGTGGGCATTTGAGGCGGTCTTACACAGCCATGGCACGCTTTGCGGAAATTCAGCGCAAAAACAACATGCCGGTGAGACGCCTCATTTGCGATAGCCCGACTCGCTGGAACTCGACCCTGCTCATGTTCTCCCGCCTGCTAGAACAGAAGAAAGCCGTGACCCACTACCTCTACAACTACAGTAGAATGAAACAGTCTGGGAAGATGGGGATGTTCTGGCCCGACAACTGGACACTGATGGAGAATGCATGCAGGCTCATGCGGCCGTTTGAGGAGGTGACCAACCTGGTGAGCCGCAGTGAGGGCACCATCAGCGACTTAATTCCCTACGCTTACTTCTTGGAGCGTGCTGTGCGTAGAGTGGCGGATGAAGCTGTGAATGAGCGTGACCAGGAACCGTTACGGCAGGAACAGGCATGGGACCAATTTTCATCAGACCCAGCTGTTTCCTCAACACCTGCGGCAGCACAGAGGGGGGAGGAGGAGGAAGAAGAGAAGTCGTGTGCAGAAGACGAATCAGACTCAGAGGATGATGAGCAAGGTGTTTCTTTGGGGGAGGAGGAGGGGACAGCGGCAGGAGAACAACCTCAGCAGGCATCGCAAGGGGCTTGTGCTGCTCAACCTTCCCGTGGTATTGTTCACGGCTGGGGGGAGGAGGTTGACTTACCTGACGTCACTGAGGAAGAGCAAGAGGAGATGGAGGGTACTGGATCCGACTTTGTGCAGATGTCGTCTTTTATGCTGTCCTGCCTGTTGAGGGACCCCCGTATAAAAAACCTCAAGGGGAATGAGCTGCACTGGGTGGCCACACTACTAGACCCTCGGTACAGGCACAAAGTGGCGGACCTGTTACCAACTCACCGGAAGGTGGAAAGGATGCAGCACATGCAGAACCAGCTGTCAACTATGCTTTACAATGCCTTTAAGGGTGATGTGACGGCACAACGCCAGCAAGGTACCACTGCCACTAATCCTCCTCCCGTGTCCACGCAGTCAAAGACAGGACGCTCCAGCGATCTCATGGTGATGTCGGACATGCGGACGTTCTTTAGTCCAACGCCTCGCCGTAGCCCTTCCGGATCCACCCTCCACCAACGCCTGGAACGGCAGGTAGCCGACTACCTGGCCTTAAGTGTGGATGTAGACACTGCTGTGAACAGCGATGAGGAACCCTTGAACTACTGGGTGCGCAGGCTTGACCTGTGGCCAGAGCTGTCCCAATTTGCCATCCCACTTCTCTCCTGCCCTGCCGCAAGCGTCCTCTCAGAAAGGACCTTCAGCGCAGCTGGAGGCATTGTCACAGAGAAGAGAAGTCGCCTAAGTCACAAAAGTGTTAAGTACCTCACCTTTATCAAAATGAATGAGGCATGGATTCCGGAGGGCTGCTGCCCGCCCCAAGACTAAGTCAGTCCCCGCACATACAGCATCTCTGCCTGCACGCCGTGTGACTGGCTGCCTGGCCTGCCCCAAGAAGACTAAGTCGCTCCCAGTCCCTCCACACAGCATGTCTGCCTGCAGGCCGCTTGACTACCTTCTCCGCCACCACCAACAGGGTCCGGGACTCCAGGCGGATTGCTGAATTTTTTAGGCCGCTGCTAGCAGCGGCCGCTGTAATAATTTTTCGGGTGCGTGTACATGACTGCCTAATTTTTCTGGCTGCACTGCGGGCAGCTGCAACAACAAAAGAAAAGGCATGTACATGCGCCCATTCCCCTTCGTGATCATTACCTTGCCGTGGTGAAGGGGCTTGCGTATCACAATGGAGCAATGACCGGCGCCTAGATGAGTGTCTCGGGGGGCACACCCACGATAATAAGGTCGTTGCCTCATTGTGGTCAGACCAAATTTGATCAGCTGGACAGTCACTGTTCTGTCATTCAGCTACATCAGCCAGGTGACCATATGGACTGTAAAGCCACCAAAACCTGCACTCTCGCCATGGTGCGCACCAGTAAAGCATGGCCGTCACTACACAAACAGCTGTTTGCGGTGCGTTACACGATGAGTTTGGTGTGTCCGTGTGAAGCAGTACCTTAATTACACTACCTGATTGATGTATACACATGCAAGATGTTTGAAAGCACTTTAGGCCTGTCATTTAGCATTCAATGTGATTTCTGCCCTTAAAACGCTGCTTTGCGTCAAATCCAGATTTTTCCCGGGGAATTTTGGCATGTATCCCACTCCGCCATCCCCCCCTCCAGGTGTTAGACCCCTTGAAACATCTTTTCCATCACTTTTGTGGCCAGCATAATAATTTTTTTTTTTCAAAGTTCGCATCCCCATTTAAGTCTATTGCGGTTCACGAACTTTAACGCGAACCGAACCTTTCGCGAACCGAAAATCGGAGGTTCGGCCCAACACTACCCAGGACAAGGGGAGGACTCCTCTCATATTCTAAGGGGGTGTGTGGCTCCCGCCCTCACTCCCTCCTACTGGATCAGGGTTATAAGAATGGCAGAGGAGCCAAACTCAGGGTCCTCCACCCTGAAACTCCATCTTGATCACATCTGTGCCAGCTTGAGGATATGCTGGCATCTACCTGGTCTGAACTCTGAACTTTGATTGAAACCAAGAACTTTGCAAGTTTTCCCACAAAAGGACATCTCTCCATAAACTCTAAGTATCCGTTTTTTCTCCCCTTTATTTTCATACTGTGTTATCTCATGTCTCAATAATTGTTGATTTTAATAATTTTCTGTATATATTAATTATATTGCTTTCAATAAACCAATGCTATCGTCATTTGCTGTTCCAGCTACCCTATTATTCAGCATACACAGAAACTGAACTCAGGTCTCTGAAGAGACGCTACTATTGTTGATATCTAGACAGAATACAGCGTGTTTCTCGACCATTTTATTTGCAGGTCGAGAAATAGCCAGTTAGTGAGTTCCTCTGTCTCAGAAAACAGAGGTGGTGGCAGATACCCTGAAATAGTGTGTAAGTTGTAATTACCGTACCTCACAGGCTCCCTTCTGGTCGGGCTGCTGCCCAAATTTCTGTCTGTTTCTGCGCAAAGATCGTGACCGAAGCTTGTATGGTCTGTGTGCTGAAACCGATTGGAAGGCAATTTGCGGTCTGACCACTAGGGCTCCTGTGACAGGCGTCTCTAGCCATTTTGTCACTCCAGGCGAGAAATCCTGTGGCGCCTCCCCCTCCCGTGATTGCCCCCAGCCCCATACCCCCCCCACTCCTGAGGTGAACCCCACCCCCGAAAATCATAATGCAGCAGCGTTTCACCCGAAAATACACTTATTGCGGCATGGGTTCACCAGAAAATAGTTGTAATGCAGCAGAGCGTTTCACCATCTATATATATCTATATATCTCTATCTATCCATCTATCTATCTATCTATATATATATATATATATATATATATATATATATATATATATATATATATATATATATATATATATATATATATATATATATATATATATATATATAAATCGTGTGTGTGTCGAAAACGGCTTGACCGATTTGAACGAAACTTGGTATACAGATCCTTTACTACCTGAGATGATATGTTCTGGGGGTCTCGCATCCCCCCTGCACACATGGGCGGAGCTACAAACAGCAAATCAGATTTCACCCATTCAAGTCAATGGAAAAAATGTAAAAGGCTGCCATTCTCACAGTAATCAAGCCAGAGTCCCCACACTTGGCACAGTTGGTCACTTGGTGACCGAGGTTATGAAAACAGGAAAAGTGGGAGGAGCATAACACAGCCAATCAAATATCAGCCATTCATTTTAAATGGGAAAATGTAAACTGCAGCCATTCTTAGACTGTTAATCGCAGGGTTCTCAAACTTGCCACAGTTGGTCACTGGGTAAATGCGATTAAGATTCCAGATCCGGAATCTGCAATAAACTTACAGAGGTCCACAACCTCTTCCTTTCCAAATTCCTCACCATCCTCGCACTCACTAAGACATGGTTCACCCCCTCTGACTCTGCCGCAGAGGCTGCCCTCTCATACGGGGGGCTTCACCTCAGTCACACCCCCAGACCAGACAACAGGACCGGGGGAGGGGTGGGTCTGCTCCTCTCCCCATCCTGCACATTCCGTGTCCTCACTCCACCTTCCTCCCTACAATTCACATCATTTGAGGCCCACACTATCCGCCTCTACAATCCCCTCCCAGCCATTGTTGCAGTCTTATACCGCCCTCCGGGCTCCACACGACAATTTCTCGACAACCTTGCCTCCTGGCTCCCACACATCCTCTCCTCTGACCTCCCCACCATCATCCTCGGGGATTTCAATATACCCATCAATGAACCCAAGAACTCTGTTGCGACCCGGCTACTCACCATAGCCAACTCACATGGCCTAGTACAACACACCAACGCCCCTACTCAAACTGCACGTCACACTCTCGACCTTATATTCACTAAATCCACCACCATTGCAGACCTCGACATCGCACCATTTCCACCCTCAGACCATTACCTTCTCGCCTTCAACCTCCTCACGGAAGGCACCTCCAAACTACCCGCCCACCCACCTGGTCGATGGCAGCGAGACCTACGCAAACTCAACCCTGGCGTCCTTGCTGACTCCCTCCATGGCCTATCCTCCACTCTCCCCACCCTAACCTGTCCTAATCTTGCTGCAGCTCAGTATCACCAAATTCTCTCATCAGCCCTAGAGAAAGCTGCTCCACCAATATTCCGCCGCAACCGACCCCCTAACCCCCAGCCCTGGCGCACTACCCATACTCGCAACCTCCAGAGGGAAACACGCGCCACTGAATGAAAATGGCGGAAAACTCGACTAAACCAGGATTTCCTACAGTACAAGACTAACCTGCAGCAGTTCCACACTGCCCTTGCTCATGCGAAGCAGGAATACTTTACCAAGCTCATCGGAGCACAAGCTTCCAATCCCCGGCGTCTTTTTAGCACCTTCAACTCCCTGCTTAAACCCACCCCCCCACCTTCTGTTTCCTCCCTCTCTGCCACAGATTTAGCCACCCACTTCACCAACAAAATAGTCTCCATCCGTCAGGAAATATTTAATCTTCAATCTTCACCTCCCACCTGCTCACAACCTACTCCTTCTCCACCCTATCCTCCCCTCACCTCCTTCACTCCTACTACCACTGAGGAGGTCAACCACCTACTGCAGACTTCCCATACCACTACCTCCCCCCTTGACCCTATCCCTTCTGATCTACTTCAGCCTCACTTCACGGATCTGGCCCCAGTCCTCACTACCATGTTTAACCTCTCCCTATCCACAGGCACCTTTCCCTCAGACTTCAAGCAGGCCACTGTACTGCCTCTGCTCAAGAAACCCTCCCTCGACCCCTCGCTACCCTCCAACTACCGCCCGATCTCCCTCCTCCCCTTCGCCTCAAAACTCCTTGCGCGTCTGGTTCACAAACGCCTGACCCAGTACCTCAATGCCAACTCACTACTAGACCCACTGCAATCTGGATTTCGGCCTGCCCACTCAACCGAAACGGCTTTCACCAAAGTGGTCAATGACCTTGCCTTAGCTAAAGCTGAAGGTAAATACACCATTCTCCTCCTCCTTGACCTTTCAGCAGCTTTTGATACAGTAGATCATCCACTACTCCTCCAGTCCCTCCAATCCATGGGCATTCACGATCTCGCCCTGACCTGGCTTTCATCCTACCTCTCCAACCGCTCCTTCACGACCTCCTTCAATGAGTCCTCGCTCACCCCCAACCACCTCTCAGTGGGAGTCCCCCAAGGCTCGGTCCTTGGCCCCCTACTGTTCTCCCTATACACATCCTCCATTGGCAAGGTTATCTCCTCCATGGGTTTTAACTATCATCTGTATGCAGATGACACCCAGATCTACCTCCACACCCCTGAAATATCCACCACTACCATGGACAAGGTCTCCTCCTGCCTATCTGCCATCTCCTCCTGGATGTCCGCTAGGTTCCTAAAACTAAATCTAGACAAAACGAAATTTATGATCTTCCCACCCCGGTCATCCCTGGACCTCCCAGATGTGCAGGTCACTGTTAACCACACTACTATTCACCCTACCTCTCAAGCCCGCTGTCTGGGTGTCACCCTGGACTCCGCACTCTCCTTCACTCCCCACATCCAAAACCTCACAAAGTCCTGCAACTTCCACCTTCGTAACATCTGTAAGATTCGCCCTTTCCTGACCCCTGCCACCACCAAACTCCTCATCCATTCCCTCATAATTTCCCGCCTCGACTACTGCAATGCCCTTCTGACTGGACTCCCTAAGACCCGAATAGCCCCACTGCAGTCCATCATGAATGCGGCTGCCAGAATTATCCACTCCTCCCATCGCTCCACCAGGGCGGCTCCCCTCCGTGAATCCCTCCACTGGCTTCCTATCCAGTCCAGAATCAGATTCAAGATATTGTGTCTGACCTACAAATCCATCCACAAAACCTGTCCAACCTACATTTCTGATCTTACTCAGAGATGCACACCAAGCCGCTCACTCCGCTCCTCCAATGAACTTCGCCTGACCGTCCCCCGCATCACCCAGTCCCATGCACGCCTCCAAGACTTCTCAAGAGCCGCTCCGACACTATGGAACTCCCTACCTCCACCCATTAGGGCAGCCCCCTCCTTCAACACCTTCAAGAAGGCCCTCAAAACTCACCTTTTCACTCTTGCCTACCACCCCTCACAATTTCTCTAAACCCACAGCCGAACTCTGGTCCCCTACCTCTCGTGTCCCTACCTCTCCCTCTAGATTGTAAGCCTTTGGGCAGGGTCCTCACTCCTTTTGTGTCCTACATGATCATGCACCTCTATTACTGTGCACCCATGCTATGCATTTGAGTGAACCTAACTTGCCTAACTCCATGCTCCCATCCAGTGACTGACTAAGCATTACCTTGTACTCATACTGTGCTGTGTGATCTGGTTTTCTTGTATTCCTGTATTGTCATATTGCTGTTTGTCACCCCTAAATATTGTCTGTAACCTAAATTAATGTCCAGCGCTGCGTAATATGTTGGCGCTTTATAAATACAACAAATAAATAAATAAATAATAAATAAATAAATAAGATTCAAAAAAGTGTGTGGAGCCTACAACAGCCAATCAAAATTCACCTATTGATTTTCAAGGGGAATATTTAAACTGCTGCCATTCTTACACTGCTAATGGCAGAGGCTTTAAACTTTCTACAGTTGGTCATTGGGTGACTGGGGTCCAAATTCACTAAAGGGGCGGGGCCACCTACAGCCAATCAGATTTCCTTGGTGGATAAACTGCTTCTATTCACACATTTTTGATGCCAGGAACCTGAAAGCTCACAAACTTGGTAACTGGGTGACTGTGTGTCAAGGTTACAACAAGTGGGCGGAGCTAAAAACAAATGTCACTGGAAAATATAAACTGCAGCCATTCTTACAATGTTAATGGCAGGGCTCTCAAACTTTGCACAGTTGGTCACTGGGTGAATGAGATCAAGATTTTGGAAGGTGGGTGGAGCCTACAACAGCCAATAAATATTCCCCTTTTTATTTTCAAAGGGAATATTTACATTGCTAACATTCTTACACTGTTAATGGCAGAGGCCTCAAACCTGATACAGTCAGTCATTGGGTGACTGGGGTCCACAT
Source organism: Hyperolius riggenbachi (assembly GCF_040937935.1). Lineage (NCBI taxonomy): Eukaryota > Metazoa > Chordata > Amphibia > Anura > Hyperoliidae > Hyperolius > Hyperolius riggenbachi. Next base: position 155,883 of record NW_027152408.1, on the reverse strand, counting down.
TCACTAAAGGGGTGGAGCCACAAAGCCAGATTTGTTAGATTGATTTCAGCCGTTCTCTTATTGGCAGGGTTCTCAAACGTGACACCGTTGGCCACTGGGTGACTGGGACTAATATTCAGGAAAGTGGGTGGAGGCTACAGCAGCAAAATTCACCTTTTGAGGGGAATATTTACATTGCTGCCATTCATACACTCTTAATGGCAGAGGCCTCAAATCTGGTACAATCAGTCACTGGGAGACTGGGGTTTAAATTCTGAAGGGAGCAGGCCAAATACAGCCAATCAGATTTGTTTAATTTCAATGGTAAAATGTAACTTATTTATGCCAAGGACCCCAAAGCTCATAAACTTGGTCATTGAGTGACTGTATGTTAAAGGGACACTTAAGTCTCTGTAATAAAATGAGTTTTACTCACCTGGGGCTTACAGCAGCCCCCTGCAGCTGTATCGTGCCCATGCAGACTCCATCAGATGCTCCTGGCTCCGCCGGCAGCCACTCTCGGTTTCGGCGACAGGAGCCGACAGGCCGGGAACGCGAGTGATTATTCAAATTGCCGGCCACAATAGCGCCCTCTATGCTGCTATAGCATATGGCATATAGCATATAGTAGCATAGAGGACGCTATTGTGGCTGGGAATGCGAAGAATCACTCGCATTCCCGACCTGTCGGCTCCAGTCGCCAAAACCGGAAGTGGCTGCCGGTGGGGCCAAGAGCATCTGATGGAGTCTGCATGGGCACGATACAGCAGCAAGGCGATGCTGGAAGCCCCAGGTGAGTAAAACTAATTTTTTTTACAGAGACTTAAGTGTCCCTTTAAGGTTAGAAATAGTGGGCGGAGCCAAAAACAACTAACTTTTTACTTTGGAAAATATAAACTGCAGCTTTTCTTACACTGTTAATGGCAGGGTTCTCAAAATTCACACAGTTGGTCACTGGGTGACTGGAATTAATATTTGGAAAAGTAGGTGGAGCCTACAAGAGCCAATCAAAATTCACCTATTGATTTTCAAGGGGAATATTGAAACTGCAGCCATTCTTACACTGTTAATGGCAGAGGCCTCAAACCTGCTACAGTCAGTCGTTAAGTGTCTGGGGTTCAAATTCAGTAAAGGGGCGGAGCCAAACACAGCCAATCAGATTTCTTTGCTGGATAAACTGCTTCCATTAGCAGAATTTTGATGCCAGGGACCCAAAAGCTCACAAACTTGGTAATTGAGTGACTGTGTGTCAAGGTTACAAAAACTGGGAGGAGTCAAAAACAGATTTTTCTGGGAAATTGTAAACTGCAGCCTTTCTTCACTGTTAATGGCAGGGTTGTCAAACTTTGCACAGCTGGTTACTGGGCGACTGGGATGAATATTCAGAAAAGTGGGTGGAGCCTAAAAATGCCAATCAAAAATCACATATCGCTTTTCAAGGAGACTATTAAAATTGCTGCCATTCTTGCACTGTTAATGGCACAAGCCTCAAACCTGGTACAGTTGGTCATTGGGTCACTGGGGTTCAAATTCAGAAAAGGGGACAGAGCCACAAACAGTCAATCAGATTTGTTTCATTTCATGGGGAAGTACAAATTATCGATGCCAAGGACCCCAAAGCTCACAAAATTGGTCATTGAGTGACTGTGTGTTCAGGTTACAAAAAGTGGGCAGAACCAAAACCAAATTTCACTGGGAAAATATAAACTGCAGCCATTCTTACACTGTTAATGGCAGGGTTCTCAAACTTTTCCCAGATGGTCACTGGGTGACTGAGATTAATATTCAGGGAAGTGGGTGGAGCCTATAATGGCCAATCAAAATTCACCTGTTGATTTTCAAGGGGAATATTTAAATTGCTGCCATTTTTACACTGCTAATAGCAGATGCTTCAAACCTGCTACAGTTGATCATTGGGTGACTGGGGTTCAAATGCTGGAGAGGGGGTGAAGCCACAAACAGCCAATCTGATTTGTTTCATTTCATGAGAATATACAAATTATTGATGCCAAGGACCCCAAAGCTCACAAATTTGGTCATTGAGTGTTTGTGCGTTAGGGTTAGAAAATGGGCGGAGCCAACACCAGTCAAATACATACACAGGCAACGCCGGGTCATCAGTGGGTGGAGACAAATACACATTTCCCTGGGAAAATGTAAACTGCAGCCATTCTTACACTGTTAATGGCAGGGTTCTCAAACTTTGTACAGTTGGTCACTGGGTGACTGAGATTAATATTCAGAAATGTGGGTGGAGCCTACAAAAGTGAATCAAACTTCACCTATTGCTTTTCAAGGGGAATATTTAATTGCTACCATTCTTGCACTGTTAATGGCACAGGCCTCAAACCTGATACAGTTGGTCATTGGGTGACTGGAGTTCAAATTCAGAAAAGGGTGTGGAGCCACAAACAGCCAATCAGTTTTTTAATGTCAATGCAAATTATTGATACCAAAGACCGCAAAGCTCACAAACTTGGTCATTGAGTAATTGTGTGTTAGAGGTAGAAAAAATGGGCGGAGCCAACACCAGCCAAATACATACCCGGGCAACGCCGGGCAATCAGCTAGTAAAACACACACTATACACACGCACACAGTACACACAACATACTCACTATACACAGTACACACACACACTATACACACACACACACTATACACACACACACACTATACACACACACACACACACACACCACACACACACCACACACCACACACACACACACCCACACACACCCACACACACCCACACACACACCCACACACACCCACACCCACACACCCACCCACCCACACACACCCACACACACCCACACACACCCCCACCCACACACACCCACCCACACACACCCACCCACACACACACACACCCCCACACACACACACACACACCCACACCCACACCCACACACACACACCACACACACACACACACACACACACACACACACACACCACACACACACCACACACACCCAGCACACTATACACAGCAAACAGTAGACCTACACTATACACACACACACTATGCTGCTACTAGGGGAGGACTGGGACCTTCTGGCCTGGGGGAAAACACAGACTAGAGGCCCGTTATTATGGCAGCCTCAGCCCAAACTATGTCACACATTCACCCCATGTCGTATATGCCAGTAATCACGTGGAGCGCCAATGCGGAAATACAGCAAGGACCCTCTGTGAACAGTGTGAAGGGTAAAGTACAGGCATCAGGGGGGTACAATACATTTTGAGGGACAACGGCCGGGATTTCCGTCTTGTCTATAATTCGTGGTTATCACACTCCATGATTATTGCACCTGACAACCACATTGGCCCAAGATTTCCCAACATCTCTGATACATTCAACCAATTTCCACCCCAAATTTTTTATCCAATTTGCTAATATCAAAACGGTTGGTCGATCGGCTGTCAGGTCAACAGAAGTATGGCCACTGTAATTCCCTCAAGGCCAATCCCCCCACGCCCCCCCCCCCCCCCCCCCCCACATACACCTACCTATGTGCTCCTCTTCACCACCATCTCTACTAATCCCAGTTTTTACTACCTTATAGTTTGTCTGAGCCCTTATGCAGAGAAATAATGAGGAGAGAAATGCTGAAAGAGAGGGAAGAAGATATTTGCCTCACCAGGATTGCACTTTTAATTAGCTTTCCTGTATGACAAGAAGACACAGCCAGCCAGCACTAGGGAAATAGGGAAACAAAGGTGAATGAAGGAGGCTGGTGCACACCAAGAGTGCTTCGGAGCGCTTTTCAAATTTACAGCGATTTGAAAAGCGCTGGGCTAATGTTACCCTATGAGGGTGTTCCCACAGCAGTGTTCACAAACATGCTGCAGGTAGCATTTATTGGAGCAATTCTTTCAAAAATCGCTTCACAAAGTCGCATTTGCGAAATGCTAGCGATTGCGATTTTGTCGTGCATTAGCCCAGAGATAGGAGTGGAGTGAGACTCAGGCTAGGTTCACAGTGGGACGTTACAGGCGCACGTTAGACTCAAAATTCAGCGGAGACTACTTGCCGGTGAGACGCTTGATTTGCACAACTCGCTGGAATTCAATGCTCTTGATGTTCAACCGCCTGCTACAACAGGAGAAAGCCGTCAAACAGTATCTCTACAACTACAGTCAAAGGACATGCTCTGGGGGAGATGGGGATGTTCTGGCCGAAGTACTGGACACTCATGCCAAATGCCTGTAGGCTCATGCGGCCGTTTGAGGAGGTGACAAACCTGGTGAGTCGCAGTGATGGCGCCATCAGCTACTTGATCCCATATGCTTTCTTCCTGGAGCGTGCCGTGCGCAGAGTGGTGGATCAAGCTGTGGAGGAGCGTGAACAGGAGGAAGAGTTGTGGGATCAATTCTCATCAGAACCAGAATGCATAGTACGTCTGCATCCAACTTTGTGCAGATGGCATCTTTCATGCTGTCCAGCCTGTTGAGGGACCCCGGTATAAAAAATCTCAAGGGGAATGAGCTATACTGGGTGGCCACGCTACTAGACCTGCGGTATAGGCGCAAAGTTACGGAGATGTTTCCAAATCACCAGAAGGCAGAAAGGGTGCAGCACTTGCAGAACAAGCTGGCAACTATGCTTTACAGTGCGTTTAAGGTTGATGTCACAGCACAACCGAATAAAGACGCCTTTGCCAGTAATCCCCCTCTTCCCATGTCCATGCAGGCAAGGACAGGACACTCTAGCGATCTCATGGTGATGTTGGACCTGCGGACGTTCTTTAGTCCAACGTCTTGCCTTAGCCATTCTGGATCCACCCTCCACCAATACCTCAACCGGCAGGTAGCCTACTACCTGGCCTTAAGTGTGGATGTAGACACTGTGAGCAGTGATGAACCCTTGGACTACTGGGTGCGCAGGCTTGACCTGTGGTCAGAGCTGTCACAATTTGCCATCCAAAATCTGTCTTGCCCTGCCTCAAGTGTCCTGTCAGAAAGGACCTTCAGCACAGCTGGAGTCATTGTCACTGAGGAGAGAAGTCGCCTAGGTCACAAAAGTGTTCAGTACCAAACCTTTATCAAAATGAATGAGGCATGGATCCCGGAGGGCTACTGCCCGCCCGAAGACTAAGTCAGTCCCCACACACAACATGTCTGCCTGCAGGCTGCTTGACTGCCTTCGCCGCCACCCCCATCAACAGGGTCCAGGACTCCAGGCGGATTCCTTAATTTTTAAGTCCGCTGCTAGCAGTGGCCGCTATAATAATTTTTCTGGTGCGTGTACATGCTTGCCTAATTTTTCTGGCTTCTGGGGGGGGGGGCCATCACCTGCACTCTCGTCATGGAGCGCACCAGTCCAGCACAGCCGTCACTACACAAACAGCTGTGTGCAGTGCGTTAAACAGTGAGTTTGGTCTGTCAGTGTGAAGCAGTACACTAATTACACTACCTGATTGATGTATACACATGCAAGATGTTTTAAAGCACTTTAGGCCTCCAATTTAGCATGCAATGTGATTTCTGCCCTTAAAATGCTGCTGTGCGTCAAATCCAGATTTTTCCCCGTTTGGCGTATATTCCACTCCCCCATGCAAAAACTCAGATGTTAGACATCTTTTCCATCACTTTTGTGGCCAGCATAAATGTTTCTAATTTTTGAAGTTCGCCTTTCCATCGAAGTCTATTGCGTTTCGAGGAAGTTCGCGTGAAACGAACGTTTTGCGGAGGTTCATGTTCGAGGTTCACGAACCAAAAATTCGGAGATTCGAGCCATCTCTACCTAAGTGTTCCCAAGCAGCATAACAGCAGCTGCTCCTATGATCCGCAATGCTTGTCCTGTGATCATCTTTTATGTTGTCACTGCATCAGCCCTGCATCAACGTGATCATGGCAGAGCAGTACATCATCAGCCGCTCTAACGGCAGAGTCCTCTGAGGCCTCAGCACTTCCTTGTTTACAGGTGTCACCCCATGACCCTGGGGCACGTGTGTCACATGTCATGAGGGCACCAGAAAACAATCCAGTACAGAGGCCTGTGAGAACTCTGCTGTTATAGCGGAGGCATGTGGTGGTGGAGATCTTCAATCAAGGTCGCAAGATAGAGAATATTGTCATGGGATCATTTCCAAGGATATTGGCGTGGAAACATTTTTTTATAAATGTACAGGTAAGTATTTATAGTTATTAAAGAATATTAAAGGACTTTACTCGTTGTGTTTTTATTTCATAATCCTTGTGGAAATTGGCAATACTCATTTCTCCTGGGGAGATAGCTGATATCTGGGGGTCCCCTTCTTAACCCTCCTGGCGGTCAATTAAAACCGCCAGGGGGCAGCGCAGCATTATTTTTTTTTCTTAAATCATGTAGCTAGCCTAGCAAAGTGCTAGCTGCGTGTACCAAAAAAAATTATGCAAATCGGCCAAGCAGGGCCTGAGAAATCCTCCTGCGTGGCATAGTCCGAGCTCAGCTCGGGCTTACCACCAGGAAGGTTAAAGGAGACTCCCAGATGCCACCATGAATAACTCCCCCCCCCCCCCCCCAGGGGTCGTCGGCCCCCACCTCCTCATGGGACACCGGAAGTGGGGAAGAGCCCCTTGTCCATGGATTGGACAAGGGCTCTGGGGAAGAGGGGGAGGCTTGGCCGCCCCTCTCCCCTAGAGCCTCCCATACCATGGACCATGCTCAAGCACAAAAGAACCAAACATGCATATTAAGGCAATCAATATTATTCCAATAATTGGATAAGGGGAGATTAGGGTCCTCCACCCAAGAATTAATAAGCTCCACAAAAAGAAAAAAAGGGATCCCTCTATATACAAATATAATCAACATTAAAATATATAGCACTTTGTTATATGTAATCACTTTTCTATGTTTACACTAAAGTGTTGTATATATTTAGAGATGGCCCGAACCTCCGATTTTCAATTTGCGAACCGGGTTCGCGAACTTCCGCAGAAGGTTCGGTTCGCACAAACTTTCGTGAACCGCAATAGACTTCAATGGGAAGGCGAACTTTGAAAACTAGAAACATTTATGCTGGCCCCAAAAGTGATGGAAAAGATGTTTCAAGGGGTCTAACACCTGCAGGGGGCATGGCCAAATGTCCCAGGGAAAAATCTGGATTTGATGCAAAGCAGCGTTTTAAGGGCAGAAATACCATTGCATGCTAAATTGCAGGCCTAAAGTGCTTTAAAACATCTTGCATGTGTATACATCACTCAGGGAGTGTAAGTAACTGCTTCACACTGACACACCAAACTCACTGTGTAACGCACCGCAAACAGCTGTTTGCATAGTGATGGCCGTGCTGGACTGGTGCGCACCATGACGAGAGTGCAGGCCGTGGCGGTTTTCAAGCCCATGTAGTCGCCAGGCTGTGGTAGCTCAATGATAGAACAACAGTGACTGTCCAACTGATAAAATTTGGTCTGACCACAATGAAGCAACGACATTATTATCTTTGGTGTGCCACCCCCCCCGGGGTCCAAGTCTGACTCTTCATCCCTCACGACTCTTCCTCCTCCTCCCCCCTTTGTGCTGCCGCAGGTGATGAGGAAACATCTGGTTCTGATGTAAATTGCTCCCACAACTGTTCCTGCCGTAACTGTTCCTCTTCACGCTCCTCCACAACTTGATCCACCACTACGCACGGCACGCTCCAGGAAGTAAGCGTACAGGATCAAGTTGCTGATGGTGCCTTCACTGTGACTCACCAGGTTGGTCACCTCCTCAAATGACCGCATGAGCCTGCATGCATTTCGCATCAGTGTCCTGTTGTTGGGCCACAACATCCCCATCTCCCCAGATTATGTCCTTCTACTGAAATTGCAGAGGTACTGGGTGACAGCTTTCTCCTGTTATAGCAGACGAGAGAACATGGGCAGGGTCGAATTCCAGTGAGTCGGGCTATCACATATCAAGCGTCTCCCCGGCAAGTTGTTTCTCCGCTGAATGTCCGCAAAGCGTGCCATGACCGTGTAAGACCGCCTGAAATGCCCACACAACTTCCTGGCCTGCTTCAGGATGTCCTCTAAGCCTGGGTACTTTGACACAAATCTTTGAATGACTAGCAGTGGCTGAATGGAGTAATGGTTAAGGGCTTTGCCTCTGACACAGGAGACCTGGGTTCAAATCTCGGCTCTGCCTGTTCAGTAAGCCAGCACCTATTCAGTAGGAGACCTTTGGCAACTCTACCTAACACTGCTATTGCCTATAGAGCGCGTCCTAGTGGCTGCAGCTCTGGCGCTTTGAGTCCGTCAGGAGAAAAGCGCGATATAAGTGTTCTGTGTTTGTTGTTTGTTTGACTAGATTCAGCACATGTGCCATGCAGGGTACGTGTCAGCTTTCCCAAATTCCAAGCGGAAAGGAGATTGCTGCCGTTGTCACACACCACGTTGCCGATCTCCAGCTGGTGCGGGGTCAGCCACTGATTCACCTGTTTGTTAAGAGCAACCAGGAGAGCTGTTCTAGTGTGACTCTCCGCTTTGAGGCAAGACATGTCTAAGATGGCGTGACACAGTCATATTTGGCATGCAGCATAGGCCCTGGGAAGCTGGGGCTGTGTAGCTGGAGAGGAGATAATTGTGGTCTGTAGGGTTGCCAGGTGTCCGGTTTTACACCGGACAGTCCGGTTTTTGTGCGCTGTGTCCGGTGCAAAAAGGCATGCTAAACCGGACAATTAAGTTGTCCGGTTTAGAGCCCCCCCCCCCCGCAGCGCAGGAGGAGAACAGCGCAGCAGAGAGAGAGCTGGGAGCAGCGGTGGAGAAGGGGGGCAATCTCCCCCCCCCTTCCCTCACCTTAGGGTGCTCTCTCTCCCCCGCTGTCTCCTCCAGGATGATGTGCAGGCTGGCGAGTGGCTGCAGGCGGAACTTACCTCTGTGTTGCTCCAGCGCCGGAAGTTCGGGTCCCGCAGCCGCTGAGATTCGACTCAAAAAAGATCCGGATCAAATATCCGAATCATTCATGAGCCGGACAACACTAATCAGTCTGAATAGTGTTGTCCGGCTCATGAATGATTCGAATCTTTGATCCGGATCTTTTTTGAGTCGAATCTCAGCGGCTGCGGGACCCGAACTTCCGGCGCCTGCGACACAGAGGGAAGTACCACCCGCAGCCACCCGCCAGCCTGCACATCATATTGGAGGAGACAGCGGGGGAGAGAGAGCACCCTAAGGTGAGGGAAGGGGGGGAAGATTGCCCCCCTTCTCCACCGCTGCTCCCAGCTCTCTCTCTGCTGCACTGTTCTCCTCCTGCGGGGGGGGGAGGGCGGGGGGCACCTGGCTACCTAACCTATTCTGGGCACATATAGCCCCTGGCTACCTATTCCGGGCACATATACCCCATGGCTACCTATTCTGGGCACATATAGCCCCTGGCTACCTATTCTGGGCACATATACCCCCTGGCTACCTATTCCGGGCACATATAGCCCCTGGCTACCTATTCTGGGCACATATAGCCCCTGGCTACCTATTCTGGGCACATATAGCCCCTGGCTACCTATTCTGGGCACATAAAGCCCCTGGCTACCTATTCTGGGCACATAAAGCTCCTGGCTACCTATTCTGGGCACATATACCCCTTGGCTACCTATTCTGGGCACATATACCCCCTGGCTACATATACTGAGACATATATACCCCTGCCTACGTATACTGGGACATTTACACCCCATGCCTACATATACTGGGACATATATACCCCCTGGCTACATATACTGGGCACATATATCCCTGGCTACATATACTGGGAACACTGGCTGTTTGTCATTATGTGCATTTAGTGGTGAAAAGCTGTCTCTTTTGTGCATTTACTGTTGAAAAGCTGTCTCTTATTATGTGCATTTACTGGTGAAAAGCTGTGTCTTATTATGTGCATTTACTGGTGAAAAGCTGTCTCTTGTGCATTTACTGGGGAAAAGCTGTCTCTTATTATGTGCATTTACTGGCGAAAAGGTGTCTCTTATAATGTGCATTTACTGGTGAAAAGCTGTCTCTTATGTGCAGTTACTGGTGAAAAACTGTCTCTTATGTGCACTGGACCAGTACTACTGGTGAGGACAGTTAGTGACATGGCTATGTACTCAGTAATGTGCTGCAGAAGATGTCAGTGCTATATAAATACTATAAATTTTTTTAAAAAAAAGCCCATTGCTTAGCCCCACTCTACATAAAAGTGCGTTTCTGACTCTGCCCCTAACTCCACCCCTAACTCCACCCCCTGTCCGGTTTTCTCCATCAGCCGACCTGGCAACCCTAGTGGTCTGGTATCTTCCACTGCGGTGTCCCAATGGCCACAAATTTACAGAAGGCCTCAGAGTCCACCAGCTTGTATGGTAACAGCTGGAGTCCACCAGCTTGTATGGTAACAGCTGGCGAGCTAACAGTTCCGCCACGCCAGCTGTCAGACGCTGGGCAAGGCGGTGACTGGCAGAAATTGGCTTCTTCCGCTCAAAGATTTCTTTCACTGACACCTGGCTGCTGTGGGCAGAGGAGCAGGAACCGCTCAAGGTCAGAGGCGGAGTGGAGAAGGGTGGCTGTGAAGGTGCAAGGGAGAAAGTGGCTGAAGATGCTGCACCTGAAGGAGGAAGAGGAGAAGTGGGGTGGCTTTTCTTTTGTGTGCTGCTTTTGTTCACATGCTCTTCCCATTGCAGTTTGTGCCTTTTCTCCAGGTGCCTTCGTAAGGCACTTGTCCCTACGTGAGTGTTGGCCTTTCCACGGCTCAATTTTTGGAGGCAGAGAGAACAGATGACATTGCTCCGATTTGAGGCAGACACACTAAAAAATGTCCAACTCGCTGAGCCCCTCTTGGGGAGATGGCACTATGGTGGCCTCAGCAGCTGACTTTGAAGGGCATGTTGGCTGGCTGTCCACAGGTGGCTATACATGGCGCCGGATACTGCCACCAGCTGTTTCTGATGACGAGCTCCCCCTGCTTCTTTCAGGAACTCGTCTCCTCCTACTCCTCTATGACTCCCCCTCTGAACTGTCCCCCTGTTCATCTCCTCTATTGGGAACATACGTGGGATCCGTATCATCGTCATCATAATCATCCTGCCCAGCTTCGCTTGCCTCAGACACCTCCAAAACTGCACCAACAGCAGGTCCTCACACGTTTCATCCATAGTGTCGCCTAACTCACACATATGAGGTGGTGTAACTTGCTTAGCGCCTTCATCTTGTTGTTGCAGTAGTGGCTGGGAATCAGTGATTTCACCACCAAATAACTCCTGCGAAGTGTCAAATGCAGTGGATGTGGTGCTCTTGTAGTAGAGCTGGTGGCTGCGGGAGATGAGGTGTTCTGTGTTAAATAGTCCACCACTTCCTGACAATCTTGGGAGTTGATGGCACGTGCCTTCTTCTGAGCACTGTACTTTGGGCCAGGGCTGCACGAAATCACACGACCTCGCACAGACCTGCCGGGTGGCCTTCCTCTTGGTCTGCCTCTACCTCTTCCTCTACCTGGTTTGTCCGTTTTGTCCATATCGGGGGGATGAAGTGAAAGGTATGCACTGAATTGACTAATACAATGTTCAGTCACACAGGTGCAGTTAACCGGTATGCACGGAGTGGTATATCACACTGCGTGCACTCACGTAGGTAGGTGTGTGCACTGAACACAACAGGTAGGTATATGCAGTGATTAGGTGGGTTCACTGAACACAACAGGTAGGTATCTGCAGTGATGAGGTGGGTTCACTGAACACAACAGGTAGGTGTATGCAGTGATGAGGTGGGTTCACTGAACACAACAGGTAGGTATATGCAGTGATGAGGTGGGTTCACTGAACATAACAGGTAGGTACCGTGTTTCCCCTAAAGTAAGACATCCCCTGAGAATAAAATCTAGCAGGAATTTGAAGAATGCTTGAAATGTAAGACATCCTCCGAATTTAAGCCCTAGCTAGGCAGCAGCCCACATGACACCAGCAAGTCACGCTCAATAAAAAGCCTGGATACAGGACAGCAGCAGTATAATGTGAGTTCTACACAGTCCTATATATGTGTCAGACAATTTGTGTTTTTGTTGGAGCCAGCCCTCCTGATCTGTTGTGATAAGAATCAGCAGCACTTCACCTCTTCCCAGGACACACAGCTTATCCTATCCTCTTGGGAGCCTGACAGAGTTCTCTGCTTGCAAGAAATAGACTCTTAATTACATGATCAGCAGAATTAATTTCTTGTAATTGAGAGCCAATATCTGCAAACCACAAGCTCTGTGTATGTTGCACATGGCATACTGTATGTACGTTTTGTATAGGAAAACTACCAGTGTTTGCCCAAAAATAAGACATCCTCTGAAAATAAGCCATAGCACATCTTTTAGAGCAAAAATTAATATGACACTGTCTTTTTTTCGGGGAAACACGGCAGTGATGAGGTGGGTTCACTGAACACAACAGGTAGGTATATGCAGTGATGAGGTGGGTGCATGCAACACAACAGGTAGGTATATGCAGTGATGACTCTGAGGTGGGCTCACTCAACACAACAGGTAGGTATATGGAGGGATGAGGTGGGTTCACTCAACACAGCAGGTAGGTATATGCAGTGATGGGTATTACAATGTGCACCTGCTGTCACACACACACAGGTAGTCACTGATTGTGCTGGGCCTGGCAGTGGCACACACACAGTATGAATTAGCAAGGCTGTCTATGCAACACAAGTGTCAGTGGGACACACAGAAAAAAAAAATAGATCACAAGAACAAGATTAGCTCTCAAAAGAGCTGTTGTGGGGTGCTATTTTAGCAATAAGAATCAGCCAGGAGCAAGCTAACAAGCCTATAACAGTCTAACTAATCTTTCCCTACGAGAGTCTGCCAGCAAATGTCCCTTCGCTCACTACTGCAGGCACACGAGTCAGAGCCTGCCTTATATAAGGGGAGGGGGGGGAGTGGCTCCAGGAGAGAGTGTAGCCTGATTGGCTACAATGTTTCTGCTGACTGTGATGTAGAGGGTCAAAGTTGACCCTAATGGTGCACTATGGGGGCGAACCGAACTTCCGGAAAAGTTTGCCTTGGATGGCTAGCACGAACCACCGGAAGTTCGCCTGGAACCGTTCTCCGGGGAACCGTTCGGGCCATCTCTCTCTCTCTCTCTCTCTCTGTATGTATGTATGTATGTATGTATGTATGTATGTATGTATGTATATGTATATGTATATGTATATTAGGTGTGTTTAACAGGAACTTGGTTTCATATAGATTACTTATTGATTCTATACACTCTTCTATCATAATCTGGTTGTGGTCTAACAACACACACACACACACACACACACACACACACCTATGTCCACAAGGGTCTGCAGCACACGAATGCTCTTTATTGGAACCAAACAATGAATGATACAAGCAAACATATGTTGCTCGTATCATTCATGGTTTGGCTCCAATAAACAGTATTCGTATGATGCAGACCC